>NC_044031.1:600426565-600726565 GCF_901765095.1 Microcaecilia unicolor
ATCAGAGGTTCTGCAGTGAAAACAAGGCAAACTACAGATGATATAAGCAATTCCAATAATGCCGTTGCTGATGATTTATGAAAGACCCTACGGAAAGCATTCCCAGTATCAAATACACCACTGTTTTGTTTATTGTACGTTGTTTATTAAAAATTGACTATATTGCTTTTAGGGGTCCTTTTATTAAACTGTGTTAAGCTGCTAACGTGGGGTTTTTGGTGCAGTAGACAGTAGCAAGGGATTACGCTGCTGCCTCCTGTGCTAAAAAGGCAGTCTTTGAAGTAAAAATCCCACATTAGCTGCCTAATGCAGGAGTGGGAAGGATATGGGTGGGCAGGAGTGGGAGGGATATGGGTGGGCAGACATGTGGCCACCTGTGACAGGCAATGTTTAGGTCAGTACTGACTGTTAGCTGTCACAATTGTTGATAGCACAAGAGAGCTTACCACCACCTCAAGAGGAGGTGGTAAGTGTAGCTGCACTGCTGGCATTTCAGTAGTTCAGCTACAGAATAAATGCTGCTGGTATTGCTGCCCCCACCCCAGTGTCCCCAAAGTATTGATGCAACAACTCCAATCACCCTGATGTGTTGCTCGACCCCCCCCCCCCTCAATCTCCCCAAAGTGCTTCCCCAACACTGAATCTGCTCCCGTTTCCAGCTTCAGAAATCAAAATGGCCACCATGATCCCTAGTAGCTGTCTTGCAGCACTACCACTAGAGGTCAGCCTTCCACAAATCTCCATATTTGGAAGGCTGATCCCTAGTAGTAGTACCATGAGACTACCGCTAGAGGTCATGAACAGCACCTTATCACGACAAACCCTACGCAATCGATGCGTTTCACCAGTGGCGTCTTCAGGGGTTTGACTAGTTTCACGCTCCTCCCTCGGTATCTCAATGAAATCTTCTCATATCAACGTATTATCGTGATAATGTGCTGTTCATCTATATTTTCCAATGGAAGTAAAGTTGGAACTCAGGACGTTGATATGAGAAGATTTCATTGAGATACCGAGGGAGGAGCGTGAAACTAGGTTGGAAGGACTATATTAAACAACTTATAAGCAGTTTGGGAAAATCTGACCAGAAAGTTATCAGTTTGGAATAACTATTCCGTATCGGAGGATATAGAACCTATTTGAAAGGGATATTATAGAGAAAAGGAGGACTTCCTATACAGTATAGAGAAAAGGTTGAATATGAGATAAGTTGTAATTATATCCTGAAAACATAAGGGATAATTGATTTTTTTGTATTCTGCGACTCTCCAGAATCTTATGTATGAAATGAGTAATTGAATGAGAAGAGAGGTTGCAGTAATAGAATGATAGTGGTTGAATGGAAGGATGCAAGAAAACCATAAAAACTAAAAACATATTCGATTTTTATAATATTTTGGTGAGGATTATTATAAAGTGTATGAAAATTGTAAAAGAGTGGTCACTAGATTGTTATTTAATTCAAAAATTGTGACTAAAATGAAATAAGGGGTTCGCATATAAAGAGAGTAATGTACTTAAGTATATCAGTATTGCCATACTGGGAAAGACCAAAGGTCCGTCGAGCCCAGCATCCTGTTTCCAACAGTGGCCAATCCAGGTCACAAATACCTGGCAAGATCCCTACTGAATAAGCATGAGATAGATTTGCAAACAATGGAGGCAGCGCATGCAAATTTATCTCATGCATATTCAGTGTGGATAGCCTGAAATCCAGACTGCCTTGGTGTGTCCTGAGGACTGGGTTGAGAACCTGTGTTCTAGTGAAAGGAGGGTAAAAGAGACCGAGAGCCGAGGAATAAGAGGTTGAAGATGCCTGAAGAGAGTGAGAGGCAGAGTAGAGGTGGAGGAGAAGCCTAACGGTTAGACCAGCAGGTGGAGAACCAGGAAAAGACAACAGAAAGAGACTGGGTCTTACACAGACTGTAATATAAATATAATAAAACCTAAATATATCATAACAATCCAAATAATATGTTTATAAACAATATAGAAAGATAACAAAGACTTCATAAAACCCTGATATGGCCATGTTTCACCATGGGGCTGCATCAGGGACAAATATAACTGCAATAAAAAGTAAAACATAATTCCATTAAGAATTTTTTAATCTTTCACATACAATCAATGAAAACGTATTCAATAAAACATGCATACCTAGATGAAAATAGCAACATTGGTTTGTCAATCATGTCAAACCTACCATAGGGATCTGCTATGATCATTCAGTATATTAGAATCCACGTATTACACACAAAATACTATAAGGAAAATATTATATTGATTTTACCTTCTCTTCTTTGGGATGTTGTGATATATTTGAGAACCAAGGAAGCAAGGATTTAAAGTCCACTGAAACCCTCTGGGCACATGGAAATATTCACTGAGCAGTAGGGGTTTGATGCCTCAACAATTTTAGAAGGCTGTTAGCGCCTTCATTAAATCTTTTCTATAAGTTGAATAAACTTTTAAATATTACCAGCCAGCTTTGTTGACAGTTATACTTGTTTTGATTTTTTGGGGGGAAATGGAGGGAAACTCTATCCAATAACACCTTTGTTCCTTAGGTAGATGCACCAGATACAAGCATTTAGGCTCCGATGCTCAAAATGGGTAGGGGCAGGGCCTGCATTTTCATCTCTGCCTTTTCGGTTAAGCCCTCCCTTTCCAAGCCTCTGTCCATTGTGGATGCTCTCATTCTGCATGTTTCTACACTCTCCACCTTTTTCTATTTGGCTGTCCTTTATCGTACGCACCCTCTTTCTACTGTCTCCTTTGATGAGCTCTCCACCTTTCTTGCAGAATCCGTTACTCTCATTTCACCTCTTCTTCTGGTAGGAGACTTCAATCTCTCCCTTCTACTGCTGATGATTACTTTTTCACCCTGGTTTCCAGCGCTGGCCTATCCTAGCATGTAAACTTTTCCAATCACCTCTCTGGCCACACCCTCTACTTTGTCTTCTCAGCCCATGCCTCTTTTTTCCTCTCTGCATTTTCGTCCCTCCCTCTCCCCTGGATGGATCATTATCTTCTCTCTTTTGTTCTCATGTCTTTTCTTCCAGTGACCACCCCTGATCCACCTTCTGCTATTTTTCACTTTGTGTCAGACACCGCTGCAGACTGTATCACTTCCACATTGTCCTCTGTTCCCCCCCACCCCTGTCTCCTGCTTCTTCATCTTCCTGAGCTTCTGACCTGAATTCCACATTTAGCCAGTTTCTCTCACTTCATGCTCCTTCCCTTCTTAGCCACCTTGCGTGTCAGCTACGCTCCCCTCTCTAGCCCTCCGCCTGCTCAAGATGTAACTCCGGCATCTGGAACGCTGATGGTGCAAGTCTTACTCCTCCTCCTGCCTGAGCCACTACCAGGCACATCTCCAATCTTACCGGGTGGCTGTCACTGCTGCCAAGCACAATTATTTCGACAAACATGTTGCTTCATCCGAGAGTCACCCTCAGGCCCTCTTTTGTATCTTTAATTCCCTCTCACCATCATCTACTATCCTGCCCTCTCATGACATCTGATTCCTTGCCAAGAGGACCTACACAAAGTTATCTTCCCTATATCTAGTATTTTGATTCTGGTAACAGACAAGGCAAAGATTTAGTGGTTTGCTAATCCTCCGTGGGCATGAGGTCTTTGTCTTTGCTTATGTTGTGTTTAACGTAAAATAAACTAGCACTTAAACCTACACCCAATGGGAACTTCCTGTTTCTAAATGTCTAGGCATTTCTGTTGGTATAACCTGTTTTCAATGATGGCCACATCCTTGCAGATTTACAAACATTGCTATAAATATGAAATGACCACAACCTCCAACTAAACATACACACGTGTACATACATACATATATATAAATATGTATATAGATGTTTGTACTGTGGTTTTGTGTGTGTTTGTGTAAATATTGGTTGGTGTTTTATGATGATAGAGGCTGAGCCTACCCAATGGGGTCTATAGTTGACAATCAGTTCTAAACAGTCATCAAGGCTATAATGAGACCTGAACTTTTCCCTCTAAATAATATATTGTTTTTGCTCTCTTTTCACATCTTTCTATTTCATTGACGGGGATAAAATGTATTCTTTTCATTTTCATGTTGCTGTAGCCTCTGGCCCATCATCTGATTGAACTCAGGGGCTCTTTGGAGAACTCAGGAGCCATCTAATAACCAATGCTTCTGGGTTTGCTCTTGGTAGGGAGAACATTTTTCCAAATCCACATTTAAATTACTGGTTCAGGCACTTTTGATTTTATTTATTTATCTATTTCTGCATTTGTACCCCATATTTTCCAATCAGGTTCTCAGTTCAACGTGGCTTACAATTTACTACAGTTACACATGTTACGTGGAGGGGCATAATCAAACGGGGCCGGCCATATATATGGGCGGCCATCTCCAAGGCCGGCCCCGGAAAGCAGCATACCCGACCGTATTATCGAAACAAGATGGCCATCTTTTGTTTTGATAATACGGTCGGGGCTGGCCAAATCTCAACATTTGGGTCGGCGTTAGAGATGGCCGGCGTTAGAGATCGGCGCCATTGGTTTCCCGCCGATAATGGAAACTAATGGCAGCTATCTCAAACCCGGCCAAATCCAAGGCATTTGGTCATGGGAGGAGCCAGCATTTAAAATGCAGTGGTCCCCCTCACATGCCAGCATTTCTAGCAAAGATAGCAACAAAGGACATGGTGAAGCTGCCCTGCTTGGATTAAGCTAAGTAACTCTTTAGCCATTGCATTTGGCATGCTTGTTGTATGCTTTACTAGGCAAGAGTGGGTATGTAAGTGTTTGCCCTTGCTATTTCAGTTTCTTTGTTAAACTTTAGGGTTCTTTTTCCTCCTGTGGGGGGGGGGGGCTTCTTTTAGGTAGTCTTCTTTTGGGCTGGGGTCAGTTTGGGTTAGTTTGGTTTTTGGTGTTCGTTTAATTGTTATTTACAAGAGGGAAAGAGAGTTTTTCATCCCATTCATTTTTCTCATGTAGTATGAGTTTTTGCGTCTGGGTTTTTTTTTTTTTCTCTTTTTCCTTCTTAGTAGGAACCTATGATATTAACCTACTCCTGTTTATACAAGGTGTTGTGAATATTTAAGTATTGTCCCTTGTTAGGAGGTTTGAGGTTCCATTTGTGATATATATGCTTTGCAAAGGTTGGAATTTTTTTCCATCAGTTTAAAGGGACACCTTCAAACTAACTTTATACATATAAATCAAATTCCTCTTATTAGGTTGGGTTATCATATTGGCTATGACATCGAGGCCTCTTTTTCCTCCTTTTAAAAAAAGGTGTACAGCGATACTTTTTTATACCACCAAGGTCTAGCTCGTCTGGGTTTTGATCACTTCTTTATTGATATTTAGTGTGAACCAGAATCAAACGCAATACTCAAGGTGAGGTCGCACCGTGGAGCGATACAAAGGCATTATAATATTCTTGGTCTTATTTTGCATCCCTTTCCTAATAATTCCCAGCATCCTGTTTGCTCTACCATTTGCAGTAGATTCCTCCGTGAATGGACGAGGCCCAACATCACAGAGCAGTTTCTAACTGTGTTAGGCGGTGAGAGTCTGATATGTACAGGCGGGGAGATGGATCTTGGGGTGATAGTATCTGAGGATCTGAAGGTGACGAAACAGTGTGACAAGGCGGTGGCCATAGCCAGAAGGTTGCTGGGCTGTATAGAGAGAGGTGTGACCAGCAGAAGAAAGGCGGTGTTGATGCCCCTGTACAAGTTGTTGGTGAGGCCCCAACTGGAGTATTGTGTTCAGTTTTGGAGGCTGTATCTTGCTAAGGATGTAAAAAGAATTGAAGCAATGCAAGGAAAAGCTACAAAAATGGTATAGGATTTGCGTTACAAGATGTATGAGGAGAGACTTGCTGACCTAAACATATATACCCTGGAGGAAAGGAGAAATAGGGGTGATACGATACAGACTTTCAATTATTTGAAAGGTATTAATCCGCATATGAACCTGTTCTGTAGATGGGAAGGCAGTAGAACTAGAGGACATGAAATGAGGTTGAAGGGGGGCACACTCAAGAAAAATGTCAGGAAGTATTTTTTTCACGGAATCCTGTTCAGAAGGAATGGAACCTCAGAAGCTTAGCGGAGATTGGGTGGCAGCACCGGTGGTGGGAGGCGGGGCTAGTGTTTGGGAGGCGGGGATAGTGCTGGGCAGACTTCTACAGTCAAGGTCAGGTATAAAGTAACACATATGAGTTTATCTTGTTGGGCAGACTGGATGGACCTTACAGGTCTTTTTCTGCCGTTACCTACTATGTTACTATGTATGTATGTACAGGTAGGCACTCCTTTCTGTGCATTGCTCGGACACGTCTGTGGATCACACGGAATTCTCATATTAATACATACGAGCTTGTTTTCATAGATTTGCGCTGTGTTTTTGTTCGCTGCTTCTGTGAACAGTAAAATCAGTGCCATGACCCCTTATGCATTAAGCGCACAATAACATGTGCACTAAACTGGCTAAAACGGGTCTAAATGAAATGTTGCAAGCCCTGTTTGCTTTCAGCATCTTCCCCTCAGTCCTGTAGAACAACTTATTCATCCACAGCAGAGAAAACCTTCTATCTATATTATTTTCTGCTTTTTAATATTGAAAGCAGGCAAATCAGTCTTTAAAGCAGGGGCGTATCTGTGTGGGGCCACGGGCCCCCGTAGACTTGGCCCTGGACCCCCCTATCGATGACCCTCTCCACCGCCCCTCCCGCCGCCAACCTGCCATCGCCTATCTTTGCTGGCAGGGGACCCCAACCCCCGCCAGCCGAGGTCCTCTCTTCCGTTGCAGCAAAGCTTCCTGTTCTGAATTTGAAACTGAAGGAAGCTTTGCTGTGAAGAAAGGACCTCGGCTGGCCTGGTGGGGGTTGAGGTCCCCCGCCAGCTTTGCAACGGAAACACCTCGGCTGGTGGGGGTTGGGGTCCCCCGCCAGCTTTGCAACGGAAGGACCTCGGCTGGCGGGAGTTGTGGTCCCCCGCCAGCAAAGGTAGGTGACGGCAGCGGGGGAGGGTTGGCGGCGGGAGGGGGGTGGAGAGGGTTGTTAGCAGGGGGGGTCAAAGGTGGTGGCGGGGGGGCATCCGGCAATGGCGGGGGGGGGGGGTCGGTGGCACCGGGGGGGGGGGCTAAAATGTGCCCCCTCACTCTGGCTCTGGCACCCCTCCCGCCGAAGTCCAGATACGCCCCTGCTTTAAAGTCCAGTATCTGACATCTAACAATGTGAATTTCCTCTGGAAGTTTAATGCAGTGGGATTTCAGCAGGGTATCAGAGCCCTAAAGATAGTATAAGTTAAAGAAATAGGAATAAATATTCAACAGACAGTGGTGAGCAATTTTTTTTTATCAGCTACTGGCTTTATGCCCAGAAGTTCAATAATGGGTCATGTCTGGGCACTGGCATTGAAAATCCCGGTATGTGAAGATGGACTGCACTTATCTAGTTAAGGCCAATATTAAGCCCTCTACCAGTAAATGAAAATGGACAAGGATAGGACTGTTTTAAATGGTCTGATTTGTCCATTTACCTTATGCAGTAAAGTGCTGAATATCGGTATTTAACCACGTGTCAACTCCATTCCGACTCTGCTCCTAGACCACCCACAAGTGTTCATTATTATGTAATGTGTTTTGCATGTTTCTGCATGCATTTGCATGCTTTACATCTCATGTACCCATGGTAAATTAAGCTAGCGTACTTTATGGTGATATAAAACAAATAATATTGCTGTTTAACATGTGTTAAGAGGCAAATACCCCTAAGAGCTATCTTGATAAATAACTTTCCACCTGTATGGGCGACTTTCTAGCAAATCAATGCAATGCAAGTTAAAAAGAAAGAAAAGAAAACAAAAACTCCTGTCTAGAGCGCTGCAGGATGTGGATCTAAAAATATCTTGTGCCTAGTCTGTGGGACCTGTGGTAAATCTGGAAATACACATATTTCATTTTTAATTCACAACCAGAGCATCTTTCTTCTCTAAGAACAATAATAAGACTCAGATTCTATCAGGCATGGAAGTCACTAACAAAGCAGTTACCCCCAGGCAACTGTCATCTTCCAGCTCCAGCTCTTGAGATAAATGAGAGCAATAAACCAGTTCCTTTAATTTTGTCTAATCCAGACTGACTCTTCAGCTTGTTATCTTCCTCCTCCTGAGGAGAAGTTGTCAGAGGAGGAACATCTTGGCAAATTTATTGTATGTCCAATAAATATATTTTAAATAATTTTCAAAGCAATACCATCTTTGGCACTGAAAAGCCAATCCCCTGTAAATCTGGATATTTTTGTTGTTGTTTTTAAAAAATGATCAATTATAGCAGGAAAAGAGATAACAAAAAGGAAAAAAAAGCATTACTGCAGAAACCATATATCCAATAATCCACAAGAGGAGAGAGGAGAAAAATTATCATCAAGATGTTGTAAACTGCTTAGCAGTACTGCGCTGCAACTGGCAGTATATTAAGCCATTATAATAAATTTTAGAGTTCTCCACATTTTCCAATCTGTGACTTAGTATGCAATTTTTCTTAATTTGAACATAGTCCACAGAGTACAGTACGGTTGTCCGACCCTCTAGATAGTGAATTTTCTTCAGCATAGTACAAACATGGAGGGCCCTTTTACAAAGCAGCGGCAAGCCCAATGCAGACTTATCGCATGCTATCCTGGAACTACCACCAGCCCAACGTGGCCACTGGCGGTAGTTCCGGCTCAAGTGCGCACATTTTTTTTAATGGCATGGCGCTAACCTGGCGGTAATCGGGCATCGCTGCTTGGTTACTGCGGGATCCCTTACTGCCACCTCAATGGGTGGCAGTAAGTGCTCCCCGCTGCATGCCTATGTGGTAAGAGTTTTCTTACTGCATGGCCATTTTTTAGGGTTTTTTTTACGTGCTGTGGTAAAAAGGGCCCTGTGCATGGGGAAAAACAGCCCCCGTTGCTACCGCTGGGTCCTTTTTCCTGCAGCTTAGTAAAAGGACCCCATGCTTACGAGCTTTTCTAACAAAGCCTTTTTTTGCACATTCAGAATGAGAAAGAATTCTAGCACCAAATTCTATAATCATGCACATAGCATTCATTTCCCTCCAATGGCCACACCCCCTTTTGAGTTCCACATGGTTCAATTTACGCACATTGGTTTATAGAATACGCTTAGTGAGCTATATGTGTAAATCCTAATTAGTGCCAATTAGTTCTAAGGGGAGGAGGAGGATCTAGCAGGAGGGACTTGCTTTGTTTCATGTGGGTGAGAGGGGAAGCAGGCATCAGAAAAGGGGTCTCTCACAGCATTAGGGTGGTTGGGGGAGGGAGGGGATCAGAAGGGGTGGTTCTGAATGTTCTAGGGGGTTTGAGGGAGGGAGGGGGATGGAAGCACTCCATGCCTTGACCATGATGTTAACTGAGCACCGGCATGTATTCAGACTACTGCCTGATTGACTTTGCTGCATAAAGTTAGGACAGCCTTTTTTCTGTCTTAACTTTATGCACAGTGGCTAGCTAGGACTGAATGGGTCTGGGTGGAAAAAAATTAAGATGGGCCCCCTATAACATCATCTCTCCCAAGGTAGTGGAGGCCAGGAGGTGGGGGGGGGGGGGGGGGGGAAGAGAAGGAATCCCTTCAGAGCTCAAGTATACAAACCCTGCAAAAAGCAAACACATTTCAGCCTTATATAGAAAACCTTCATGATAATAGAAATTGAAATGCAAGACATCAGAGATGTACATTTTCCAAAGCTGAAACAAGAAAACTCCCATGCACTAGGAGAGTAGAGGATGTAATACTTTCAACACAGAAAACATTTTGTGAGGATAATAGTTACTTTCAGTTATCTAAGCTATGGCACTACCGTACCTAAAGCTTCTAAGGCAACAAGAACTATGAGCCTACCATACACTATCATTATGCAATCAGAGCAGAGCTCAGTCCAGCAATGTTCAGTGCCAGATCCTAATCAAAGGACATCCCCAAAGGCAGCTCTAGAAAGGTGTGTTTTCAGGGCCAACTTAAACTTCGAGAATGATAACTCAAGATGGAGGGGGTGTGGGAATGAATTCCATAAAGATGGAGCCTCACAATAGAATGCTGATTGTCTTGTAGAATCAAGTGTTGCTGCCCTTAGTGAGGGAAGCTGTAAACTCCGATCATTCAAAGATCGGAGGAGTCTAGGGGGTGCATACTGTGAGATCGTGGCAGACAAATAAGCTGAGATTCCTGAAGATAGAATTCTATGGTAAGAATCAAGACCTAATGCTAAGATAGTTCACTGGAAGCCAGTGGTTTTGAAGAAAAAGAGGAGTAATGTGATCGTATTTCCTAGCTTGAGTGAATACTCGTAAAGCTGTGTTCTCTACAGTTTGTAATCTTTGAAGAAGTGTTTGTGCAATACCAGTGTAGTCAGCATTACAATAATCCAGTCGAGAGGTGCTAACTTTTCCCCATGCTTGCTCCCGGATTCTATATATATTGAGCCTAGAGGTTGGCACCAAAATTGGCATGGATTCTATAGCAATGCGCATAATTTAACAAGTTTAACAAGCTAATGAGTGCTGATAACAGCACTTAATACTCAATAATGAGCACTAATTGGCACTGATTAGAATTTAGGCACACAACTCACTAAGCGTATTCTGTAATGATGTGCGCCCAACTTCTAACATGCACAGGCAAAAAGGGACATGGTTATGGACGGGGAAATGGGCATTTCACGGGCATTCCAAAATTTAATGTGCTTAGTTATAGAATATGGCCTAGTGTGCCTAAATCTATGTGCAGGAATTTACACCAAGTTTTCGTTGGTGTAAATGGATGTGTGTAGATTTAGGTGCTGAAATATCAACTAGGCGTATTCTGTAATCGAAGCCTAAGTCTAGGCACCAATTATAGAATACACTTAGTCACTGATTTCAATGCTGATTGTTTTAGGCACCATATATAGAATCTCCCCCTAGATCCGTCCCTATTTCCACCTACTTTTTGTGTCCCAAAATTTAGGAAATTATTAAAAATTTGAGGTCCTCAGCCCTAATAAACTTGTAAAGAGGTCAATTTAAGAGTATAACTTATGGGGGCCCTTTTATTAAAGGTCGTTAATCCCTTAGGGCCTCTTTTACTAAGCTGCACTAGCATTTTTAGCACGTGATAATATTTAGGGCACGCTAAACGTTAGCGACGTCCATGGACAGTAAGAGAGAAAAAAAGGCCAGTCTTTGTGCACTAATTGCACATTAATTATTTTTTCATATTTTTGGGAAGGGGTATGTTGTGGGTGGGGAATGGGCTTGGAAGCATTTTCCATCTAGCGCATTCGCATTAGTGCGTACTAACCGGATAATGCAGAAAACGTGAGAGCATTTAGTGCCTTCTAAATGGAGGTGATACATACTCCCATGTTCTTTTTTTTTTTTTTGCAAGTCCAGTAAGCTAATAGAAAAAATTAGCAAGGGACTTGCAAAAAAAAAAAAAAAAGATCCATTTAAGAAGTCCTAATTACTAAGGTGGTAAATCTGGGTTTAGCACACAGGAAAGTCCCCTGTTAGCACCTGCTGTGCCCAGATTTTATCACCCTTTAATAAAAGGGCCCCACAGTTAGGAGCATAATTCTTTTGAATACTAAGCCCACAGGTAACATGTCTCTTTCATAATTCCTCCACAATCTACATGGTCTACTTGGATTCTACTTTTGTTATTTTGCTTATTGTGCATTCCAAAATGTATGATACAGATATTCAAATATGATACAGATATTCAAACATTTGAAAGGTATTAATCTACAAACAAACCTTTTCCAGAAACGGGAAGGTGGTAGAACTAGAGGACATGAATTGAGGTTGCAGAGGGGCCGACTTAGAAAACAATGTCACGGAGAGGGTGGTAGATACCTGGAATGCCCTCTCGGGGGAGGTGATGGAGAGGAAAACGGTAACGGAACTCAAAAATGCGTGGGTTAAACACAAAGGAATCCTATATAGAAGGCATGGAACCAAACAAGTTTAGCAGTGATTAGATGGCAGCACCAGTAATTGGGACGTAAAGCCAATGCCAGGCAAACTTCTACAGTCTGATGAAGTATACATATGTAGTATCACATCGTACCTTACGCTATGAGTTTATCTTTTTGGGCAGACTGGATGGACTGTACAGGTCTTTATCTGCTGTTATCTACTATGTTAATATTAGCTTTGGGGCCCTTTTACTAAGCTGCATAAGGCTCTATGTGCACCCAACGCATGCCAAAATGGAGTTACAGCCTGGCTACCAAGTGGCTCTTGCAGTAATTTCATTTTTGGCATGATACACACGGCCAAAAAATAATTTTTATTTTCGGCCGCTCGTATCGGATGTGCGCCAAGTGGCATTTGGCGCATGTAGGTCATTACCGCCCGGTTATCACGAGAGACTTTACTGCTAGATCAATAGCTGGTGGTAAGGTCACAGACCCAAAATGGACATGTGGAAATTTTGATTTTGCCACACATTCATTTTCAGCAAAAATTTAAAAAAAAATGGCTTTTTCACAAGCTCACTGAAAAATGGATCGGAGCACACCCAAAACCCACGCCTACACTACCGCAAGCCATTTTTCAATGCACCTTAGTAAAAGAACCCCTATGTTAATACAATTTCCCAGTTTCCAAATCTTAAAGCTTAAGTCCTGACTTGGGAGATTCCATGCTGTGAGCAGAGAAGCAACTGGTGTTCAATCATACTTGCAAATATCTACTAGCTTAAAAAAATGTTTCCAAATACTACTCTTGGCAAAGCTCATAGCTTTGCCATGTAGGAATTTGTGTGCACACTGAAGATATGCAGTTTATTGTACCTAACACTTCAAAGCTACAGAGAATCTCTTTGAGAGAAGCAATCAATTTCAGTAATGATGTGTCTAAGGTCTAACTGTGACACCTATAATGTTTAACTTTTGACACTGTCTCTGTTTAAAGGATAATCATCATGTTGCAGTCACTATAATTAATTAAATTCAATAGGCAGACATTATGTACTGCTGCATACTTGTGAGCCTGCATTTTATCCATTTTCTTTTCAATCTTTTAATTAACGTTTATTTTTTGCACTTTATAATTCAGGTCAGCTTGTTGCCACTGCTCAGAATATCACCATAGCAGTGAACAGAACTGCTTTTCTCCATGTTACAGTGTCAAAATGCTTTAAGGTTTACCTGTAACACCAGTGTAGTTCCAGTCTAGAGTAGAGTGACACGCACAACCATTTACTGAAAAGACACTGGTAGCCTAAGAAAACCAGAGGAAGGGTTACTGTTTTAACCTGCTTTTGTAATTGCACCTGCATTTCAATGCAAAGCAATGAAGCAGAAGAGCAAGACTGAGTGTGATTGGTGGTCCTTCAGTGCCATCCTTTCCCTCTGTCAGTGGCGTAGCTAGGGTAGTTGACACTCGGGGCCGGTCATTTTTTTAACACCCCCCCCCCCCCCCCCAAATCCAGTACTAGGCATACCGAGAATACAAAACACTCAGGACCTATAGAGCAATTCTACCATACCATAAACAGTAATTTGTATGAGTCACACAAGGAAAAGGAAAGCATCTTAAACACTACAGTGAGCACTAGAACATCAATTCACCTATTGTAAAACGAAAACAGACAGATTAGTACAGATCATCAATCCTGCACAGTCAATGCCAACCGAAAGCCATGTCTTTTTCACAAACACAAATACATCCTAATCCACTATAGAATAAGTAATCATAAACTTTCTATTTAGACAAAAATTAAACTGAACCCCCGATGCCAGACTCTGCATACAATGCAACACCACAGAAACAGAAAATGTCCCCTAGTACTGTGCAAAATATAAAGACAGCAGATGTAAATTTGAAAAAACTAACAAATACCAATCACCACTTTACAAATTAACAAATAGAAATAAAACAAATACAGAAAATAAAATAATACCATTTTATTGGACTAATACATTTGGCTTCCAGAGGCCAAAATCTCCTTCCTCGGGTCAATACAGTATAGTACTGTTACAGTATCCTATCCTGACCTGAGGAAGGGGGTTTTCTTCTCTGAAAGTTAAGTCGAAATGTATTAAAATTAGTCCAATAAAAAGATTACCTTATTTACATGTTCTATTTATAAACATTTATTAACACAGCTACAATACTATATCCTAAAGCAAAAAAATAAAAATATATATTTTATTTACAGTTTGTTGTCTCTGGTCTCTGGTTTCCTCATCTTCTTTTCACTGTCTTCCTTCCATCCAGCATCTGTCTTCTCTCTCTGCCATCCAGTGTTTGCCCTCTCTAATGTCCCTTCCATCCACTGTCTGCCCTCTCTCTCTCTGCCCCTTCCATCCACTGTCTGCCCTCTATTTCTGCCCCTTCCATCCACCATCTGCCCCAGTCTACCATCTCCCTCCCATCCACATCTGCCCCCTATCTCTGCCCCTTCCATCCACCATTTGCCCCAGGCTGCCCTCTTTCTCCCTCCCCCTTCCACCCACCATCTGCCCTTTCTCTCTGCCCCTTCAATCCGTCTGCCCTCCCTCTCCCATCCATCCAGGGTCTGCCCTCCCTCATACTCCCCACTTCCATCCAGGGTCTGTCCCCTCTCTCTCTGCCCGCTCTTTTCAGCCCCCTTCATCCACCACATGCCTTGCATCCCCCTTTTTCAGCCCCAGACCCATTCTCCCACCTGCCCCAGGCATGGATCCATTTTCCCTCCTGCCCCCTTGTCAGACCCCAGTTACAGCTTCAGACCCCTTCTCCCCTCTGAGCACTCCCCTCCCCAGTCCCCTTCTCCCCTGAGCACCCCTCTAAGCTCCCCCACCCTCCCCAATCCCCTTCTCCCCTGAGCACCCCTCTAGGCTCTCCCACCCTCCCCAATCCCCTTCTTCCCTGAGCACCCCTCTAAGCTCACCCACCCTCCCCAATCCCCTGCTTCCCTAAGCACCCCTCTAAGCTCCCCCACCCTCCCCAATCCCCTTCTCCCCTGAGCACCCCTCTAGGCTCTCCCACCCTCCCCAATCCCCTTCTCCCCTGAGCACCCTCTAGGCTCACTCACCCTCCCCAATCCCCTTCTCCCCTGAGCACCCCTCTAGGCTCTCCCACCCTCCCCAATCCCCTTCTCCCCTGAGCACCCCTCTAGGCTCACTCACCCTCCCCAATCCCCTTCTCCCCTGAGCACTCCTCTAAACTCACCCACCCTCCCCAATCCCCTTCTCCCCTGAGCACCCCTCTAGGCTCTCCCACCCTCCCCAATCCCCTTCTCCCCTCTGAGCTTCCCCCTCCCCCGAGCCGGTCCCATCCTGTGCCCCCGCCATTGAGAGCCGACAGCTCTCGTCTCCTGCCGCTACCCTGCTTTTTTTTTTAATCCAGTGCACCGACACAGGCAGCGCTTCCCGTCTGCCCTGTGAAGGAGAAAATCACGTCGCTGGCGTCGGGCCTTCTCTCGTTGTGTCCCGCCCTCTTCTGAGGTAACTTCCTATTTTCTCGAGGGCGGGACACAACGAGGGAAGGCCCAACGCCAGCGACGCGATTTTCTCCTTCACAGGGCAGACGGGAAGCGCTGCCTGCGTCGGTGCAAATTGGATTAAAAAAAAAAAACAGGGTAGCAGCAGCAGACGAGAGCTATCGGCTCTCAATGGAGCACCCCCCACCCACCGACACCCGGGGCGGACCGCCCCCACCGCCCCGCCCTTGCTACGCCACTGCCCTCTGTGTGTCTGTTTCTGCAAATAGAGGTGACTTTAGTGACATACCTGCTTTTAGACTTCTGAGGGCAGAACCTTTCACTCTAAAACAAGCTGTAGGGTCCTTTTACCAAAGGTGCACCAAAAAATGGCCTGCACTGGTGTAGACACGTGTATTGGACGTGCACAGGTCCATTTTTCAGTCCACCTGCAAAAAAAGGACTTTTTTGGGGCCAAAAAAGGACATGCGGGAAAATGAAAATTGGCATGCATCCATTTTGGACCCCAGACCTTAACCACCACCCATTGAATTAGCGGTAAGGTCTCACGCATTAACCAGGCGGTAATCATCAGCACATGTACAATGCCGATTACTGCCTAGTTAGCACCGTGCACCAGAAAACTTTCCAGAATGTGTAGCGGATGTGCGTAAAAAATGAAATTACCACCCAGGCCACGCGGTAGCCGGGCGGTAGTTCAAAATTGATGCACATAGGACACGCGTACGCACCTATGCAGCTTAGTAAAAGGGCCCCTGTGTGTCTGTTCATCTCTCATCATGGAAAGCATTGTACAAATAGGAGAAAATATTTCTTCAATCAATGTTTAATTAAACTCTGGAATTCATTGCCAGAGCATGTGGTAAAAGCAGTTAGCTTAGTGGGGTTTAAAAAAAGTTTGGATAACTTCCTAAAAGAAAAGTCCATAAGCCATTATTAAAATGTACTTGTGGAAACTCGACTGATTATTTCTAGGATAAGCAGCATAAAATGTGTTGTACTGTTGTAGGATCTTGCCAGGTACTTGTAACTTGGATTGGTCACTGTTGGAAGCAGGGTGCAGGGCTTGATGGACCTTTGGTTTGTCCCAGTATGGTAATGCTTATATTTTTATATTCTTATGTTCACAAGTGCAGCATAGTCAACCTTGCTGTTACAATCAAAGATGGGATCAGGGGGCCATCGGTGACCATTTGAGGGGTAGGCCCACTTGGGCCAACAATATAGTTGTTTGTGGTAAGGGAACGGGAGTGTGAAAGGGAGGGAAGCAGGAAGGTTGCTGGGGTCTAGCCTTGTGTGTATTTTTAATCTCCTTTCCTGTCAATGCTAACCAAATCCCAGCCCATGCATTGACAGGAAGGGAATGTTTACTCGTGATTCAGCAAATGGCTGCATCTTACTAGTGCTGTGTGTGCTGTTTTATTTCTGACAGCACGTACTTTTTATCACAGTGGTAACTTGCATGTCAATAGTTTACTGCATTGGAAATAAAAACATTTTTAGAGTGTACATTAGAATGCTGTCCACTGACGTTTAGCACAGTCCTTCCTAATACACGGCTTTTTGCATTGAGGCTCCATACAGAATCACTACCATCATGGGTTTGTGACCAGCTCGTTCATCTCCCTGAGAGGTCAGCAGAAGAGAGGGAAGAGCTGGGAAGGAGTTGGATTATTTTTCCCAGTGATGTCTGATGTTAGGTTCCACCTTTAGAAGTCAGCACCCAAGAAAAAGATCTAGGTGTTATCATGGACAATACGCTGAAATCCTCCACTCAGTATTCGAGGGCAGCCAAAAAAGCAAACAGAATGCAGGAATTATTAAGAAAGGGATAGAAAATAAGACAACGGATATTATAATGCCTCTGTATCGTGATCTCACATTGAGTATTGTGTGCAATTCTGGTCGCCATATCTAAAGAAAGATAGAGTGGAATTAGAAAAGGTTGAAAGAAGGGTGACCAAAATGATTAAGGGGATAGAACTCCTCTCATATGAGGAAAGGCTTTAGAGGTTAGGAATCTTCAGCTTGGAAAAGATATGGTTGAGGGGGATATGATAGAATTCTACAAAATCCTAAGTGGTGTAGAATGGGTAAATATAAATCAGCTGTTTACTCTTTCAAAAAGTACAAAGAATAGGGGACACTAGCATCTATGCGTGCCCAATGCATGCCAAAATGGAGTTACAGCCCGGCTACCACGTGGCTCTTGCAGTAATTTCATTTTTGGTGTGCAGCCGAAAAATAATTTATATTATTGGATGCATGCCAAGTGGCATTTGACGTGCATAGGTCATTACCACCCAGTTAGCACGTGAGACTATACTGCTAGGTCAATGGCTGGCGGTAAGGTTGCAGACTCAAAATGGACATGCAGCAATTTTGATTTTGCCGCACATCCATTTTTGGCAAAAATTTTAAAACGGCCTTTTTTACAGGCACGCTGAAAAATGGATCGGCGTGCATCCAAAACCTATGTCTACACTATCGCAAGCCATTTTTCAGCGCACCTTAGCAAAAAGACCCCTTAATGAAGTTACATGGTAATACTTTTAAAACAAATAGGAGGGAATATTTTTTCACTCAACGAATAGCTAAGCTTTGGAACTCGTAACCAGAGGATGTGGTAACAGCAGTTATCTGGGTTTAAAAAGGGCTTACATACAAGAAGCACAGTGAGCCTTCTCAATTGGGTAATGCCAGAAATTGTATTGAAGAACCAGACATGGGACATGTTTCAGCAAATGCCTGTCAGGGGTCCAATAAAATGCATCACAAATTACAATTGAAAGTAAAATTACCACATTCCAAAAAATAAAAAGTAGTGTCTACATAAAAACAAAGGATAAAATACACATGTAAGTTACCGTAGATATAGTGAAAAGACTCTTAGGGCTCTGTTTACAAAGGCACACTAGCATTATTAGCGCACACTACCTGTGTAGACGCTCATAGGAATATTTTGGGCACCTAAACAGTTAGCACATGCTAATTTTTAGCACACGCTAAAACGCTAACATGCCTTTCTGCACAGGGCCCTAAGTCCTTATTCTTATTCCTCCCAAGACACAACAGCAAATATGAATGCTTATAAACAAAAAAAAAACATGAACATGTATTAACAGGCTGAGAAATAAATAGATATACATAGAAAAAAATATATATCTATTTACTTCTTACCCCCCTGTTTACAAAGTTGCGCTGGTGGCACGATACTGCCGACACAGCCCATTCACTTTGAATGGGTTGTGTCGGCAATGCCTCGCGGCAGCTGCTAGCACATCTTAGAAAACAGGGGTTTTAGTTTGTTAATACATATTCATTGTTTTTATTTATAAGCATCCATATTTGCTGCTGTGTCTTGAAGAAATAAGAATAAGTACTAAGCGGTCTTTTAACCAAGCCATGCTAAAAAGAGGGTGGCGCTGGTGTCAGCATGTGGGTTTTTCACACACAGTTGCCATTTTGAACATGGCAGTAAAATGGCTGTGATGCATACTTTTTTTGCTTAATAGCCATGTGCTACTTTCCCCATTAGCATGTGGCCATTACCGTGGGAGCCCTTACTGCCACCTATTTACGAAGTGGTAAGGGCTCCAATTAGTGCAGGCATGCCTACTCTCCATCCATGGGTACACCTCCTGCGCTGGAAAATAAAAAATATTTTCCAGTGCAGGATTAGCATGCGCTGAGCAGGAAACTACCACGGGACCCCTCAGTGTATCTCATGGAAGTGCTCTTTTAGCATTCAGTAGTTCTGCGTTAGGCCTACCGCACCTTGGTAAAAAAGCCCTTAAGAGTCTTTTCACTATATCTACAGTAATTTGTATGTTTATTTTATCATTTGTTTTTATGTGGACACTACTTTTTATTTTCTGGAATGTGGACATTTTATTTTCAATTGTAATTTGTGATATGCTTTTATTAGACCCTGCTGCAGGCATTTGCCGAAACATGGCCCATGTCTGTTCCTTCAATAAAATTTCTCACACTACCCAATTCAGAAGGCTCACTATGCTTCTTGTATGCATTCTCATTCTTCGAACTTTGGATTCCCTCTGTTTGATTGATTTTAAAAAAAGATTTGGACAAGTTCCTGGAGGAAAAATTCATAGTCTGCTACTGAGATAGACATGGGGAAGCCACTGCTTGCCCTGGGATTGGTAGCATGAAAAGCTGCTACTCAGATTCTGCCAGGTATTTTTGATCTGGATTGGCCACTTCTGGAAGAAGGATACTAGGCTAGATGGACCATCGGTCTGCTCCAGTATGGCTATTCTTATGTCTAGTATATAATTCCTGCATGCAAGCTATAGAATCTGAGATGGAAAGAGTCAGAAGAAAAATAGGAACACATTAATGCTATGCTGAAGTTCACAGGGAGATTAAAATGTACAGGAAATGAATGAAAACATAATCGTGTGACACCCAATACTGCTATGGAAATCTCCCAGATTCATATTGTGGCCCTCTTGTAAAACAGCAGTAGGGTTACCATGGCAATGGCATGTGGCAAATCAAACCTACCACCAGGGTACCACAGAAGCACATGCTGCGCACCATTTCTGGCACTCAGAAACATAGAAGCCAAATTTCAAAATGATTGGGGGTGCTGAAAGAATGCATACTTACGCAAAAAGTCCTGGCATGTTGCTCAGAGACAGAAACAAGTAGCGGGGAGCAGTAGCAGTCCATTTATTTGGCTGGTGGGGCTCAGTATCCTTGCCAGCAAAGGCAAAGGAGTTCAGAGATGCTAATGGTGGCCCATCTCAAAGCTGGAGATTTACCACTGCTATTCTGGAGATTGAAGGCCAATCAGTGAGGTTTTTCTTGTGGGCTCCGGCCATGTCTAAAACCGGTTCTGGCAGACGCACATTCAAAAACTAACATACTGTATACATAATACATCCAAAACTTAATTATCTTCTCATTTCCATCTTCTAAAATTCCAGACAGCAGCTGTACAGATCAGCAGGACCCGGTGCGAGCTGGTTCCAGCACACCACTGCAGTCGGGCCCCAAAATATTGGGGGTGCTCGAGCACCCATGGAGTCAGCGCCTATGCTCAGAAATTTTTTTTTTAGCACACGGAGCTTACCCAGTGGTAAGGGCTCCCCCAGGAAATGAACGCATGGCAAGTGTTTAACTTACCGCATGGCCGTTTCCTTCTTTTAAAAAAAAGCTCCTTTTACCCATTGCAATAAAAGGGGCCTCGGTACATAGCAAACCCATGCGCTGACGCTACCGCAGCATGGTAAAAGGACCCCATTATTTCCTAATATATGCTTTAGAAGCAAGATTAGTATCAAGATTACTTCTGGACTATTTAAGGGAGATGCTCGTTGATGAATTCAACCACAGAAGAGAAACTGAAGCCATGAAGAAAGCCAGCATGGGAAGGTTTGACAAAGCAGAAAAAAATATTTTAAAATGCTTCTGGCAGTGAACAAGGCCCGGCAGAGCTAAATCTATCCTAACAAGAAGCTGAGCTGGTGGCCAGATGCATCCTTGGAAAACTATAATTGCCATCTCAGCAGGGTTGGAGCCAGTGGGTGGTTGCAACCCAAGGGTCTGCTGTTACTGTAAGAATATGGGGCATTTAAAGAAAAATTGCCCAGTGTGGAATTTTGAGAAGTACACAAAAGTCTTCAGAACAAGAAGAATGATTATGGTTGCAAGCAAACAATTAAAATCTTTTCTAAAAATGCTGAAGGATGGAGGTTTTACAGTACACAAAGACGTAGCTCAGAGAGCTGGTGATTTGTCTCAAGGAAACTAGTCACATAACAAGCAATAAATAATTCTTTACAAAGTTTGATCAAAGTGAGAGAAACAAAGTTGGACATCCATGACTGTACTGGAACAAGGGAAAGGATGGTTCAGAGGTCAGCACTGCCTGAAACAAGCATAAGATTCTCATGAAAGTACTGTGTGTGCCAGACCTAATCTAAAGGAACGTTTGGAGTGAGTAAAATGTCTGATGAACATGGGTTTCACTCTACACATCACAAAGAAATATAGGTGCCATTAAGAAGAGAGCAGATATACTACCTGAAAGGATTGCAGATGACAGTCTATCCAGGATCAGCAGCAGAAACGAAGAAACTACAGAAGCTACCTACCCCTATATCAGAAATGCATGCATACAAGCCACAGACACACTTAAGCCACCAATACAGCGATGCAATAAAAGACTTGCTAGACAAAGAGATAATGGTGAGTGTAATAATATCCCCATGCACTGAGAAACTCATATGCTTTTGCAGTCTATAAGATAAAGCAACATGCACATCATTGCCAAAAGTGAGCCATGGCAGAGCAAGTGAACCACTGGAGGTAATCCATTGTGATCTGTGTAGACCAGTGAAAACAGCACTCTCTTCTGAGAATAGATACTTTGCAGCATTCATTACTGATACACCAGGTATGTAAAGACTTACCTCCCCAATCTTGAAAATGCTACACTAACCTTAAAGGCTACTGAGCAACAAGTTCTAATGAAAACCAGGAACTGTTTGCACTGATATAAGAACACTAATAAAAAAAAAGACCCGTTTCTGAAAGAAATGAAACAGGCGCTAGCAAGGTTGTCCTCTAATGGTAATTATGTTTTTAAGGGAACTGTTAGGAGAGAGTATGTGTGAGAGATAGTGAGTATGTGTGAAAGAGTGAATGAGTATGTGTCAGAGAGTGAGTATGTGTGAGAGAGAAAGAGTGTATGTCAGAGAGAGAGAGAGTGTGTGTTATTGAGAGACAGTGTGTGACTGAGAGACAGAATGTATGTATCTGTCTGTGTGAGTGAGAGAGTGTAGTGTTTGTCCCATGTGCACCACATAAGCATTGCCATACTAGGACAGACCAAAGGTCCATCAAGCTCAATATCCTGTTTCCAACAGGTGTGTCCAGTCCAGGTCACAAGTACCTGGCAAGATCCTGAACAGTAAAACAGAGGGGAGAATGTAAATCAATTATCAAAGGCATACCTCAACTAAAAAGGGGTCCAACATCATACTTTAGTGCCCTACAGTCTAGAGCAGAACAATATAGCAGAAAGGAAGAACATGCTGATGGAAATGGCAAGGAGGGAAGCTACTAAAATGGTCTGTGGGCTTCATCATAACACGTATGGGGACAGACTTGAAGATGTCAATATGTATACTTTGGAAGAAAGGTGGGAGAGGGGAAATATGATAGGAGGCCAGTCTCTTTCAATTGAAAGGAAGTTCTGGAATGAGGGGGCATAGGATGAAGGTGAAAGGGGATAGACTCAGAAGTGGTGGAGATGAAAACAGTATCTGAATTCATGAGAGCTTGGGACAAGTACATAGGATCTCTAACGGAGTAAAAGGGAGGGTAGTTGGCATGGATTGGCAGACTAGATAGGCTATATGGTCTTCATCTGCCTTCATGTTTCTATGTTTCTATGCTAGATACCAATCTTCCTGAGAAGTTCTAGGAGAAGACAATGATTACTACTAGAACCTAGTGTATTTGACACCCTGTCACAGTTGTGGCCGTGCCCTTATGTCCAGACCTACTGTTTCTCTGTATCTACTACTACTTATCATTTCTATAGCGCTTCTAGATGTACGCAGCGCTGTACACTTGAACATGAATAGACAGTCCCTGCTCGAGAGAGCTTACAATCTAATTAGGACAGACAAACAGGACAAACAAGAGATAAGGGAATATTAAGGTGAGGATGATAAAATAAGGGTTCTGAACAAGTGAATAAGGGTTAGGAGTTAAAAGCAGCATCAAAAAGGTGGGCTTTTAGCTTAGATTTGAAGACGGCCAGAGATGGAGCTTGACGTACTGGCTCAGGAAGTCTATTCCATGCATATGGTGCAGCAAGATAAAAGGAACGGAGTCTGGAGTTAGTGGTAGAGGAGAAGAGTGCAGAAAAGGGAGATTTACCTAGTGAATGGAGTTCCCGGGGAGGAATGTAGGGAGAGATAAGAGTGGAGAGGTACTGAGGAGCTGCATGGACTCCCGGGAACTGTCCTCAGAGGTGCTCTTCACAAGCCAATCGTCACGATAAGGGACTTTGATCCTGGGGAACTGAGTTCAATTCCCATTGCAGCTCCTTGTGACTCTGGGGAAGTCACTTAACCCTCCATTGCCCCTGGTACAAAATAAGTACCTAAATATATGTAAACTGCTTTGAATGTAGTTGCAAAAAACCTCAGAAAGGCGGTATATCAAGTCCCATTTCCCTTTCCCCTTTCCCTTACTGTTGCCGGGAACCACTAAATGGAAAAAAAGGTCTGAGGTAGCCTGGGGGGGGGGGCTGAAGAGAGAAGAGGAGATGCTAAATTGAGAGGGGGGGAGGAGACTGAAAGAAAAGGGAAGATGCTGGAATGAGGGCAGGGGTGCTGAGAAAGATAGGGAATAGGTTGAATTGGGTATCTTGGCAACCTAAGGAGGGTGTTGGAATCCTTGCCAGACACTGCAATGGGTGCCATAATTTTGGCGAGGCCTGAGCCTAGAAGTGGAATGTATACCCTTATTGCCTGTACCTGAGGCACCCGGAGAATATCACTCCCACTGCCCTACCCATGGTATGCTACTGACTAAAACTACTACTAGCAGGGGTAAATGAGGCATCACTGCATGAAATGTGGCATAGTAGAAAATCTCAAGTTACATCAGAGCATTTTAATACAAAACCTATATACCCGTCCTGACTACGAAAAGTTTCAAACTGGGCAACAGAGTCATAGATGGCATGTTTTTGTGATATAGCAAAGAGAGCAGTGGATATAGAATCCTTCATCCTGGAATTGAAATGTTAAACACAAGCTGGCATGTATACTTTGACATATGACATGGTCACAAGGTTTTTGTTTTTTCCCTGAAGAATTGCATAAGGTTAGTTTTACTACTACTACTAATCATTTCTATAGTGCTACTAGTTTTGACGATTTTATGAGTTTTATGTGGGTTTTAATTTTGTCTTAGCTTTTAAATCTTCCCTTTGTGTTTATGACTACCTTCCTGGTTGTAGCTTTGGGTATTGAGGTGGTTTTAGGCAAGGGGAAATATTCTTTTTATGGAGAAGGGGTGGGATGGGATAGATTGGGATTCTGATATATAGTGCCCCTTATAGACCATGCCAACTTTTATCGTATTGTATGCAACATGAGCCAAAAAATGTGGAGTCTCTGAATCAATAATTTCAGAACTTAAGTGCTGCTGTGAAAGAAGCTATTGCTTTTACACAAGAACATAAGAGTAGCCATACAAGGTCAGACCAATGGTCCATCTAGCCCAGAAGATGCTGACAGGACAGATCAAAAAAGGAACCTGACTCTCAAAGATCAACCAGAATAGCAAAGTGCAATATCCACTCAGACTGTTCCACTTGAGTAAGTCCAAGGACAGATACCAAAAGCATCAGATTGGGAGGATGCAGGTGGAACATTGAGTATTATTGAGAAAGGAATGGAAGGCGGAAATGGGGATGTTGTAATGCCTTTGCATCTATCCTTGGTGCGACCACACCTCAGGTGTTGTGTGGTTCTGGTCACTGTATCTCAAAAGGGATGTGGTGGAGCTGGAGGGGGCAAAGAGGTGGGCGACAGGAATGGTGGGGGGGGGGATGGAATCATTTCCCTATGAGGAAGGCTTGGGCAGTTGGGGCTCTTCAGCATGGAGGGGGATGGCTGGGGGGAGATATGATAGAGGTCTATAGGATAGTGAATAGAGTGGAGCGGGTGGACATGGGTCACTTGTTTACTCTTTCCAAGGGTGCTGGGATTGGGGGGGGGGGGCATGCAGTGAGGCTGCAGAGTGGTGAATTTGGAGCAGATCGGAGAGAATGTTTCTTCACTCAGCGTGTGGTTGGGCTCTGGAATTTGTTGCCAGGGTATGTGGTGGGGGTGTTTGGCTTAGCGGGGTTTGGAGAAGGTTTGGATGGCTTCCTAGAAGAAGAGTCTATAGGCCATTGTTAGGATGGACTTGGGGAAAATCCACTGCTTATTTCTAGGATAAGCAGCAGAAAATGTATTGTACTGTTTTGGGATCGTGCCAGGTAATTGTATCCTAGATTGGCCACTGTTGGAAACAGGATGCTGGGTTTGATGGACCTTTGGTTTGTCCCAGTGTGGCAACACTTATGTTCTTATAGTCCAGATACAAGGATGGAGAATGTTCTGGGCACAGTTGTGTTATACATTAGACAGACACATACAGCTCCAGCTCCTGAAACAGCTCAATTATTAGTTTCTTGGTATGTAGAACAGGTCTAACCCACCACCTGTACACTAATGACAGCATTTTCTACAGAAATGATTGCTTGTCGTGCTCTTTTAAATTACAGTAAACAATGCAAACCAGGCTGGGCACAGCAATCAGGTAATTAGATTGTACGCTGACACACTGACAAAAGACAATGTGAAGTTGGTACCTCCTGCGACTTCAGATGATAATTTCATGGACAGTTTGACTTCACTCCACATGTTGTATTTTGGAAGTGTTATGAAAAGGTTTGACATGCAGGATCATTAAGGAAGAACGTGATCTCATTTTAAAATGTTTCCTCCGATACTCAGCCGGTAGTGGCCAGCTTTTTTCTAAATGCCAGCCGCCACAGTTAAGAAAATGTATATTCAACACTGGTATCCAGATATTGGCGAGCACTGAATTTCTGGAATCAGCACTGACCAGTGGTGCTATCCAGTTAGCGGCAATATTCAGACTACTAACCAGATGGCTAACTGGATAAACTTAATATTAGTGGCATAGCCACTGGGGATGGGGAGGCCTCAGGGACTTGGTCTCGCTCACCTTTGGTTTGTGCCCCCCTCTGCTTTAATGACTAGTGGGGGTGTCCCATTGGTTATCTTCCTTCCACCAGCTCACAGAGATGCCTATTATATCTATTTTTTCAGACTTAGGCTGAAGTTAGTATAGACAGAAGCAACGGCAGTAAAACACGAGTGGAGATTCCAATCCACAACGAATGGATAGGGACTAATTAACCAGTTGTCTTCTAGTTACTATGAAAATGTTTGTAAAGTTGTAAAGGAGAGACAATTAAATGCACTCCAGATGGTGGGTATAGGAGCAAGCGCAGAAGAAGACCTTTCAGGAGCTGTGGAAAAAGAGAGGGGTAGAAAGGACAGAACAGAGGATGATGCATTGGTACTATTGCATGAAAGCAACAATGGAGACTGAAGTGACGATATCTTAGTGGAGAACTAAATAGTCAGCTCAGAAGGAAACAGAGCAGGGCTTGCAACTGAAGAGACAGTTGTGAAAGTAAGAGACTTGGAAGAGCATTGAAGGGCCAGATAATGACAAACAGTGGCGTCGGTTTGTGAATTGTTCCAAGATCTCTCTGCATGGCGGAGTTGACAATTGAGAAGGTGAAAATCACCCAGCTACCATGACTACAGGGTCTGCTTCAGTAAAGTGGACCAGTGCTGGGGCACAGTCAAATGGAGGGAGGAATTCCAAACAGCAATTCGTTCAGAAAGAGGCAAATAAGCACAATATGAGGAGAACATTTTTTAAAAAAAGTGGTGGGCGAAGAGAAATCAATGTGAGACGAAGCAATGGATAAGTGGGTGGCAGACAGGGGCAAGGGAGCTGCTAGGGGACATAGGGGAAAAGAAATTAAACAGTAGTCAGTCCATGGAAGTAGCTGTGAAGAGAAAGAGGAGAGGTCAAACTGTTAGAGAAATGGGAAAGAACTAAATCCAGCGTGTTGCCTGCATGATGGATGGGAAAGCAAATATGTTAGGAGAAACCTACATTGGAAAGAGCTGCCAAAAATAATTTGTCTTCAGAATGGATAGGTTTATTAATCTGAAAATTAAAGTCTCCCAAAACAAGAAGATTGGGATATCGAGTTCCAACATCTGCCAGAGTCTATACTAGCTATAGAAATGATAAGTAGTAGTAGTACTAGGGAGTCAAAGAGAGAGTTGTCATATACAGTAGTGAAATATATTAGAAGTATGGAGGAGGGCGGAGAGGAATCGAGACAAAGGAAGAACAATTCAGAGTAAGAAATAAGGGAAAGTCTAAATTCAGTTATGGAGAAAGATGAAGGGGCCAAGAGTGCCCTTTTTCAATTCTATGTGAGCTGTCACCTTGTGGATAAAAATGTGCTTTTCAGAATTAATAGTCCATGCATATTTGTGCAGTTATGTTCTTTTTGAATATTTCTTTGTTTATAAAACATTTATATTCTGCCAATCACTAGTGGTTCTAGGTGCAATTTACTCCATATACTATAGAAACTCCCAAGCATTTCTCTCTATCTCTCTCTCATTCTCAGTCAGGTGCCCATAGACAAAGGCTTGTGATAGAGCTGCATGAGGATGTCTGAGTGTGTGACATTTATTGAAACTGTAATATTATGCAAGGCACAAAGGTAAATATATGCAGATTTTATGCATGGAAAACTTGTGGCTAATGGAGGTGGGGAGAAGAAATGTGTTTGGAACATGCACACAAAGATTTTGTGGTAAGCTCAGCTCTAATGTGCCCAGACAAAAATTGAAGTGCCAGCACACATCAGCGCTTGTTCTTCTGCCTCATAAAAATTGCTTACACATGAAAATTTTTGCAAGGCTCATATTTAGGTGCAAAAGAACAGGTGTGGATGTGTGCTTTTACTGTTTGGAAACCTACACATGTCTGTTATGGCTCATCTGCCTTTACAACTTGCAAGACCTTCCTTCCACTTGTAAAAGATGATAAAACCAGCAGTTAAATGTGAAAAATTGACACGATATCCTCTCATCTAAACTTTCTACACTGCCCCGGACCTGGCAGAAATATTCTCTCGTTACACGATCTCAGCATTGAGCAGCATACTCTCTGCCTTCCATAAAATATTTATATAATGTCATTACTATGCATGTCAACACAGCAGGCGGCCATGACTTCTGCATGAGTTAGCCCAGCCATGTGCACGCACACCCGGCAGTAACTATGCAGTAAGGCTCATGGTAGCTTTGTGCATAGACCCCTTAGTGATTGCTTAAAAAGCACTGGAGAGAGAATGATTTAAGGACCAAATATGGCCCTGTTACCCCTTCGTATTCTCTAGAGGTGATTTCCGGTACAGCTCTAAGGGCAGAGAGTAATATGACCGGTCAGGTCATGACAGAAAAATAAAAATATTGTTTTAAGGAAATTATATATCTGGGAACTTTAAAGGTAAAGGAAGCAATTCTAATAGTGGTGTCTAAAGTAGGCTTGACAACATGTGCACTTACCCCCTAATTCTATAAAGGTTGTAAGAATTTGCATGGACAAATTTGGCCGTGCCCAATTTGTGTGTGCAATTTACTTGAAGAACAAGCTAGTAAGGACCAATAATTGACTTTTTATAAGCAATAATGGGTGCTAATTGGAATCAATTAAGATGCACATGCCTAAATTTTGCATGCATCTTGAAAAAGGGGGCGTGGTAATGGGAGGGTCATGGGCAGGTCGGGGCAGATCGTGGGCGTGGTTTTGGGGTTACATGCACAATTATAGAATAAGGGGGTTCTGCGCATAAGTTTAGGCAGGGGCATGAGTGGGTTTTTAATGCATGGAAATACTTTTAAAACAAATAGGAGGAAATATTTTTTCACTCAAAGAATAGTTAAGCTCCAGAACTCATTGCCAGAGGATGTGGTAATGGCAGTTAGCTATCTGGATTTAAAAAAAAAGGTTTGGACAAGTTCCTGGAGGAAATGTCCATAGATTGTTATTGAGATGGACTGGGGGAAGCCACTGCTTGCCCTGGAAGTGGTAGCATGGAATGTTGCCACTATTTTGGATGCTGGAATCTTGCTACTCTTAGGGGTTCTGGAATGTTGCTACTAATTGGGTTTCTGCCAGGTATTTGTGACCTGGATTGGTCACTGCTGGAAGCAGGATACTGGGCTAGATGGACCATTGGTCTGACCCAGTATGACTGTTCTTATTTATCATATTTTCATTGGTGCACACAGATGCGCCTATATTTATGTGTGACCCATGGGACAAGTGCTATTCTAAAAACAGTGCCTAAATTTAGGCATGGCTTATAGAACAGAGCTTAAAGTGTGTGTGTGTGTGTGGGGGGGGGGGGGGGGGGGGGGGGTTCAGCACTGTTTATTTTATGCACAATTTATAGAATTCACCCCTTAGTGCCAATTCTATAATGGCACAAAGGCATGCCTAATGTTGTAAGTAGCACAAAGCTGCTTTACTGTGCGAAATTTAGGCGTAACATCTTACACCAGATCAATGGCAGGCACTAGCTGGCATGACTGAATGCGCCTTGTAATGTGCACATCTGATACTGTTCTACAAGGTGCGTACATTGCTAGGTGGAACACCCCATGACATGCCCATGCTCCACCCACTAGTACTGCCCATTTCTTGTATGCACTATCCCCCGGATTCTATGAGATCTGCACTGAATTCCAGGCGTATTCTATAACAATGAGCATAACTTAATTGGCTTAACAAGCTAATCAGCAATGATAACAGCACTTAACAAATGATTGCAACCGGCAACAATATACTCCTCCTACAATTTGACATGTCAAGTGCCTTCGACATGGTTGACCACGGAATCCTATTACACATACTTGAATATTTTGGCATTGGAGGAAATGTCCTAAACTGGTTCAAGGGGTTCCTAACCCAGCGGTCATATCAAGTCACATCGAATTCAACCACGCCTGCTACATGGACACCTGAATGTGGAGTACCACAAGGATCACCCCTCTCACCAACCATTTTCAACCTAATGATGATCCCCTTGGCAAAACTCCTATCAAACCATAACCTCAACCCATATATATACGCCGATGATGTAACAATATACAATGTCCCTTTCAAACAAGACATTAAAGAAATCTTCAGTGAAATCAACCAAAGTCTACACATCATGAACACCTGGGCAGATGCATTTTGCCTGAAACTAAATGCAGAAAAAACTCAATGCCTGATACTCACTTCCCAGTACAACACAAATGAATTCACCGCCATAAACACACCAAAACTAAACCTTCCAATCTCAGAAACGTTAAAAATCCTTGGAGTCACTATCGACCGCCACCTAACACTTGAAACTCATGCAAACAACACAACCAAAAAGATGTTCTACTGCATTTGGAAACTGAAAAGAATAAGACCATTCTTCCCAAGATCCGTCTTTCGCAGCCTAGTGCAATCCCTCGTACTCAGCCATCTGGACTACTGCAACTCACTATACGCAGGTTGCAAAGAGCAAATATTGAGAAAACTCCAAACAGCCCAGAATACAGCAGCCAGACTCATCTTCGGAAAACCAAAATATGAAAGTGCAAAACCCTTACGAGAGAAGCTACACTGGCTCCCACTCAAGGAACGCATTACTTTTAAAGTATGCACATTAGTCCACAAAATCATTCATGGTGAAGCCCCAGCCTACATGTCTGATTTAATAGACTTACCACCCAGAAACGCTAAAAGATCATCCCGGACTTTCCTCAACCTCCACTTCCCTAATTGCAAGGGCTTGAACTACAAGGCGCTGCACGCGTCAACCTTTTCTTACATGAGCACGCAGATCTGGAATTCACTGCCGCGGAACTTGAAAACGATTTACGAGCAAACCACCTTCCGCAAACTACTGAAGACCCATCTTTTTGAGAAAATTTACGGAAAGAACCAAAACACATAAAGCCCACACTCACTGTTCAATAATGCATCATTACAGCCACTCTGAATTTCTCATCCCCCGTAATCTCACCTTCTCATCCCCTGTAATCTCACCACACTCATACCTTTACTCACAGAAAATGTATACCAAATGCTTTCCTGTCATTATATATTGCCCCTTTTAGTTTCCCGTTGTTTCCTTTCCAATGTTTTAATGCTCTTTTCCATTGCTATATTCCTTAATGATACTTGACTTCGTCTCACATAACTCCTCACAATGTAATCCATAACCGAGTTGTAACAAACTGTATTTCCATCTTTCATAACGTATTGTAAGCCACACTGAACCCGCAAAAAGGTGGGAAAATGTGGGATACAAATGCAATAAATAAATAAATAAATAATTGCTAAGCGCATTCTGTAATGAACTGTGCCTAAATCCTAATGTGCGCAGTTCAAAAAGGGGTGTGGCTATGGGCAGGAAAATGGGTGTTCCCAAATTTACGCATGTAGTTATAGACTATGGCCCAGTGCGCATATATTTACATGCAGGGATTTATGTCACATTTTCATTGGTGTAAATGGAGGTGTGTAATGTTAAGCACTGGGATATCAACTAAGCGTATTCTATATATCACGCCTGAATCTAGGCAGCGCTTAAAGAATAGACTTAGGCAGAAATGTTTACCGTGTGGATATAGAATCTGGCCCTATGCCATTAGTATGGAATTTTCTAGAACATATGCATGTAGAGGGGCATTTTGTGATGTCATTCATGTGAACAGATGTGCCTATTTTATAAATTAGTGCCACCAAAGTGTTTTCTTTTTGAGCAGATAAAAGTCTTTAGCACTGTTCCTCTGCAAGCTATACAAATCAGAAGAACAGGACTTGACAGTCAAAAGTTTCTGTGCTAGCCCTTCTCTTGCCTTGAGTTGACTTATCCATGGCCAGAATTCAGCTGGAGTCACAAGAAATTACTGCTAAGACATGGATCCTCCATATAACAAGTGAAATCAGTTTACAATTCTACTCATTTCTACAGTCATCCAAAACAGACCTTAACTAAGTCACAACTCTACCACAGCTCTAACAACTTGCCAGTAGATGTCAGCATGTGACAGTCCTCGTTCTACAGTGGGCTGACAGAGACAGAAACAGCATGCAGAAAAGAACATAGAAATACCATGGCATACTTAAACCAAATGGAATGTGCCTATTTTGGGAAACAAAAGGAAGTATATTTGCTGTGTGAACTAACAATTTAGATATGTAATCGCTGGTCAGGAACCACAGAAAGGATGAAAACCGTGCTTATCCCCCCCCCAAAAAAAAAAAAAAATTGAGCACTTTGTGGACCCTTCAAGCATGGGCCTGCGCTAAAGAGCTGCCTTGTGCTGCCCCCCTCAGAGGCAGTGTTTCTTCGGTGGACGGGAACACTGCAGCACTTTTAGCGCCACTTTTAGGCCTCTCTTTGACACAAGTGTTGGTGTCTGTATGTTTTATTATTGCAATTGCTTTCAGGGGACTTGGAGTTAAGTGTCCTTATCCATGCATGAATATTAATGAGCACAGTCATTAGAGTAAATTACATATACCCTCAAGGGCTATAATGAGCTCACTGGTGTTTTAAAATATACCAGAACTTTTTACCAGTAGATCTAAAGTTATATAAATTATTCATAGTTTAGTGACTATGGGCAGAGTATTACTGAAACTATATATATATATATATAGGTAAATTTTCAAATGGACTTATACATTTACCAGTGACAGGTGAACATATAAGTCTGCTATCCACTATCCGCTATCTGTACTTTTAAAGGCTATCCCCTAGATTCTATATATCACGCCTAGATTTCCGCACCCAAATCCAAGTGTATTCTATAACAATGCATGTAATTTAATTGGCTTAACAAGCTAATCAGCATTGATAGGTCTTAATGAGCAATAATGAGTACTAATTTGCAATAATTAGAATTTATACGCACAACTCACTAAGCGTATTGTGTAACACACTGCATCAAAATTCTAACGAGTGAAGCCAAAAAGAGGCATGGTTGTGGGCGGTGAAATGGGCGTTTCATGGGCATTCCTTGTACAAGTCACTGGTGAGGCCCCACCTGGAATATTGTGTTCAGTTTTGAAGGCTGCATCTTGCTAAGGATGTAAAAAAATCTAGAAGCGGTACAGAGGAAGGTGACAAAATGATAAGGGGTTTGCACCACAAGACTATGAGAAGAGATCGGAAGACCTGAATATGTATAGCCTAGAGGAAGGGACAGGGGAGATAGGATACAACTAAAGGACATAAACTGAGGTTGCAAGGTGGTAGACTTAGGAATAATGTCAGGAAATTCTTTTTCATGGAGAGGGTGATAGATGCCTGCACTGCCCTCCCAGGGAAGTGGTAGAGACAAAACCAGTGACGGAATTCAAAAAGGCATGGGATGAGCACAGAGTAACTCTATTTAGAAAATGATGGTAGAAAACAAAAATAAAAATTTTAGGATAGGCTGGAAAGGGCTTCAATGGCAAAATCAGTAGGTAGAAACGAGAACCGTGTTTGGGCAGACTTTTTACAGACTGGGTTCCTCAAATGATAACACATATTTGGATAGGCTGGCATGGGCTTTGATGGCAACTCCAGTAGGTGGAACATAAGGACAGAGTCGGGCAGAATTCTATGGTCTATGTCCCAGAAACACCAAAGAAAGACTCATGATAAAGTATATAATACATTCATTGTTGATTTAATCATGAATTGATAATGAGTGTGACTGTTGGGCAGACTGGATGGACCACTGAGGTCTTTATCTTCCATCACTTACTATGTTACTGTGTTACATTTGTATTCATGCAGCTCTTTCTCAATGTATCTATATAGTGCAGTTGTTAATTACACAGGCAAGATGGTTATCAGTGCTGTTTACCTTACTTTTTAGCCACCAGCCAGGTTAAAGTTAGATGGCACCAGGGGTGGACTGACAGTGGTTGGGGCCCCAGGCATTAAAGGTCATTGGGGCCTCCCTGGCCACTGCCTGCCGCCCCACCGCCCTTCCTAGTCCTACCTTGAATGGCTTGGTGGTCTAGTGACTTCAGCAGTGGTAGGAAAGAACCCCACTCTTTCCTGCCCACTATTGCTACTGTGCCCGGTGGAGGTGAGCGTTTTTCAAAATGGCTGCCGAGACTTACCACGGTGGTTTCACGGGTCTCAGTAGTCTCAGCGATCATTTTTAAAACATGGCAGCGCTAGGTCATCATCATGCAGAGTAGTGGCAGTGGGCAGGGAAGGGTGTGATTCTTTCCTGCCTCCGCAGACCCTTCAAGGTCAGAACATGGAGGGCTGAAATGTGCGGTGGTGCCAGTGGACAATCAGGCAGAGCCTCTGGGCCCTTGGGCACTGCCCAGTTGCCCAAATGGTCAGTCTACCTCTGGATGGCACCAGTTCTGAAGATGTTAATCAGCTCAGCAAGGTGTAGTAAAGATTCCTGCTGGATAAAGGCTGCCAAAAAAAAGTCCTTCAGCACTTAATGTATTTTCTTTGTGCCTGTTCTGCCAGATGGGCAGAAAATGCATTTTATAGTTGGGGGTGGGGGGTGGGCTTTGCTGCCTCGACAGCCTTCCCACTGATTATAATACGCACTCCAAATATTCTACCAGATTCTTGAGCTTTCTATTCCTCTGTGGAAGGTACTAACTCTCTCCTGGTAGGTTGCAGGAAGCAGAAAGTTTGACCAGAGGACATGAGATCTTCTGACCACAGGAAATGTCAGTCAGTACTCACTGCTCTCTTAATTCACTAGTGACAGCACTGACGATTCAGTAACACTCCTTGGTGCTGAATTTCTCAGTCTGTTACATATGGATATAGGATGAAAAACTCATCTACTGGATGTGAAAGTTCTGTTGAATAAGTTTATATTTAGTTGGAGCGATTTATACAGAAGATAGCATTATGGACATGTATTGAATCCCCACACTGCCCCTAATTTTATTTGGCATCCAGACTCTCACAACCCATATTATCATTCTCCCTCTCTACCATTCTTCTGAATAAGTCTGCCAGGAATTCTAGTACACTATTTACTGGAAAAGATAACAATTCATCCCATCATAGGGATAAATGGATAATACCATTTCCTTGAATTAGGGGAATGGATTTGTCTAACCAAAAGGCCAGGAGATCATAAATAAACTGGCAAAATCCAGTCTCTGTCTACCTCTGGTCCCCTACATCCAACCACCTTTGTGCTGTTTCCTCTACCGTTTCCTCTATTCTGCCTCTTCCCATCCCTATACTGGCTCCCCTTCCCTCTGCACTGCTTCATCTCACTGCACATCACCTCCTCTGCTCTAGTGCCCCCTACTTCTAACTTCAGATCATTTCACTGCATACCTTAGATCATTTGAACATTCTCTAGCCAATATTCAGCCTGCTAAATCTATGATCGAACTGAGCCCAGATGTTCAATGACAGGCAATTTCTGATGACTGGCACTGAATATCTGGGGGGGGGGGGGGGGGGTTCTGCCCAGTTTAAACTTAGCTGACCAAGTCAATATTCAGCACTGGCTGGTTAAGTTTATAGTGGCCAAAGATAGGACTGCTAGGTGATCCTATTTGACCACTAAACTTAGCCAGCAATATGCTGAACATTACGCAGCTAGCCTATTATATCATGAGATATAGATGGTTAGCCGCTATGGGCCTTTTTCTATAAAGGTTATGCTCCTAAATTTATGCTCCAGCATAAATTTAGGAGCAAACCTTTATAGAATAAGGCCCATACCCCAGATTCTATATATTGTGCCTAAAGATCAGTGCCAAAATCGGCATGGATTCTATAACAATATGTGTAGTTTAACGAGCTTAACAAACTAATGAGCACTGATAACAGTACTTAACAATAATGAGCACTAAATGGCACAGATTAGAATTTAGGTGCACAATTCGCTAAGCATATTCTATAATGATGTGCGCCAAACTTCTAACGTGTGCAGGTGAAAAGGGGTGTGGTTACAGGCAGGAAAATGGGTGTTTCATGGGCATTCTGAAATTTACATGCCTAGTTATAGAAAATGGCCCAGTGTGCCTAAATCTAGGCGCTGGCGCTGAAATACGAACTAAGCATATTCTACATACCGCACCTAAATCTAGGCACTGATGATAGAATACGCTTAGTTGGCACTGATTTCAGCACAAAATTTTTTAAGCGACATATATAGAATCTCGCCCATAGTGGCTAACTTTCTATATCACAGGGGCATAGCCAAACTTCGGCGGGAGGGGGGTCCAGAGCTTGAGGTGAGGGTGCACATTTTAGCTCCCCCCCCCGGTGCCGCCGACCCCCCCCCCCCCCACACACACACACTTTTGGCATCCCCTGGCGTCGCCACCCCTCCCCCGTCCCTTTTGATCCCCTCTCCCGCCACCGCCAGGTACCTTTTCTGGCAGGGGTCCCCAACCCCCACCAGCCGAAGTCCCCTTCAGCGCCGGAGTCCGAGTCTGGCACGTTCGCTGATCTGGATTCTGTTTCTGTGAGTCCTGTACAGGATGTCAGGACTCACAGGAACACAATCCAGATCAGCAACATGCCGGAGACCAGTGCTGAAGAGGACTTTGGCTGGCAGGGTTTGGGGACCCCCGCCAGAAAAGGTACCTGATGGCGGCAATGGGGGAGGGTTGGCAGCGGGGGGGGGGGGTCAAATGTGGCGGGAGAGTGTCAGCGGCAGGGAGGGTGAAAGCAGGGGGCCAGGGCTAAATATGTGGTGGCCCATGCCCCCGTGGCCCCATCTAGCTATGCCCCTGCTACATCACGGTCTGGCATGCTCATTTTAGTGAAACTGAGCATGCACGAATGCTCAATTTAATTAAAAATGAGCGTGCTGGATGTGAGGGGAAGAGAGAGCAGGGCAGGCAGTGCAGCAGCACCAGAGACCTGTGTTGGGTGAAGGTTTCAGCTGGTGGAGGTTGGGGACCCCTGCCAGCCAAGATATGTACAGTGGCGGCAGTGGGTGGAGAGCAGCAGGGTGCCAGTGTGTGTGTGTATGTGGGGGGGGGGGGCCTCGGGGCTGTGCACCAAAATGTGCCCCCCACCTTGGGCTCTGGCCCCCTCCTACCTTGAGGTCTGGCTACGCCCCTGGTGCTGAATATTAGCCAGTTTGTGCTTTGAGTGAATGCATTAAAACTAGATTTACCAATTGGTTCCACGCCATCTGTATAGGCTGAGTCTGTCTTTAATTTACCCCACTGAGCTGATGGACTTACATTCCTGCTTTCCTTCGAAAAATGTAAACTGCCTTTTTGAAGCAGTGGAAGTAAAACCAGGATGGCTTCAAGTTTCCCACATGTCAGAGAGTCTAAACTGGAACCTGGCTGGGTTAATGCCCTGCATTTCTTAGGGCAGCCTGACAGGTTAAGTTGCATTATCTCCTAAGGTACAGAACGGCAAAGAAAACGTTTTCAATCAGATTCTAGTGAAGAAGTTCCCTTTGCAAATGCATGGTGTTGGGGAGGGGTGGAGTGATGAAGATGGCAATTTTTAATATTTATAAAAGTGCAGTAAGTATGATCATAATGTATGTTTATTTTCTGGGTAAAATAACTCCCCTTCTTCCAAACACTACAGCTCTCAAAAGAAAAGTTCTGCTCCTAAAATACAGCTGTTCCAAAAATACAAAAGAAGCTCTGAGTACTTCATGCACCGTGGAGGCATCTGCAATGTCCCAATCCTTTTTTGTGCGGACATTATATTTAATAGCCAGCACGGTTAAGCTGGGAGAAGCGGAGCGTCAAGCTGTCAGTGAAAATGACATGGTAGATGGGTTATTTCTTTAATGGTGCTGGCATACTGTGTCCTGGTAATTTACTCTCCGTTTCAATGAGGATTTGACATATTGAAAAGTTCTTCTTTATTTTTTATTTTGTCTTTTTTTTTTAACGTGCCAAATGTGTTGAGCAATAAAACAAACCAGGATATCAGTTTCTCTTGGTTCACTGCAGGACTGTGCCTCTTATTAGGCAATGGGACATTCTTTTTACTTCTAAATAGTTTTTTTTTTCTAGTCTGAGACCACTGTTTAGGCATCTGGGAGTCCCTAGAAAGATTTTCTTTTGATTAACCATTTGCTTGCCGGTACTGAGTTGCAAACTTATTTATTGCTTTGGAATGTTGCACTATATTGGCATCTTTTTGAAGTGTGATGGGAGAAAGTCTACTCAAAGAAAAAATTAAGGGGAGCTATTTGCATTGCAATTTATTTTTGAAAAACCCCCCCAGAAAACATTATAAAGGATCATGAGAGAAACAAAAAAACATAGATGATAGCAGATTAACTGAGGAACTGAGTTCAATTCCCACTTCAGGCACAGGCAGCTCCTTGTGACTCTGGGCAAGTCACTTAACCCTCCATTGCCCCATGTAAGCCGCATTGAGCCTGCCATGAGTGGGAAAGCGCGGGATACAAATGTAACAAAAAATAAAAAAATAAATAAAAAAATTAAGACCATACGGTTTATCCAGTCTGTTCATCTACACAAACTACTAAACTCTATAATCCTTTCCTCTCCCCTAGGGATCCTCTTTATGTATGCTGTTCTCAAGCTTTCTCTGTCACTAGCCCTAGCTCATGGAATGGCTGACTTACCAGTGGATCTCTTTCAAACCTATCTGTGCCCATTTGGTCACAAATGTGAAGGGGTATAAATTGAATGTCTGCAAAATGGTCTCTGTCCCTTTGACTGTTTTCTTGACAGTTTTACATGCGTTCCTTGTTTTTGTCTCACTCAGTCATTCTGTCCATGAAATTGATGTTCTTGCTCTATGATGATGTCTTTGACTATTACTTTGATTGCTGTATTGTATTTATTTATTAGTATTTATTTACCGCCTTTTTTGAAGGAATTCACTCAAGGCGGTATATAGCAAGAATAAGTCAAACATAAGCAATAGAGAATTACAGCAGTAAAAATATTCAAACAACAATACAAAGTATGGCATAGTATGCTACATTACAATGTCAATACAATACACAATAAACCATTTTAATAGACAGTATAAGATGTAAGCAAAGATGGAACACATAGATTTATTTATTTGGATTTTGCTCACACCTTTTTCAGTAGTAGCTCAAGGTGAGTTACATTCAGATACATTGGATACTTCTCTGTCCCAGGAGGGCTCAAAATCTAATTTTGTACCTGAGGCAATGGAAGGTTAAGTGACTTGCCCAAGATCACAAGGTGCAGCAGTGGGATTTGAACCAGCCACCTCTGGATGTCAAGACTGGAGTAAGAAAATAAGGGACTAGTTTAAATAAAGTTGCTTAAACATTATCTTAGCTAGGGTAGGAGTAGGTAAACATGTCCTCCTATATTTGATATTTTACTATGTTATCTTCTAAATATGTGATGTACTAAATCAGAAAAATAAAATAAATGTGAAAAATAAATAGAATTATTTGTGGTTAAGTTACTACCTTCTCTTCAAATCTACCTCTTTAAAAACTATGAATAACCACACGAACTATAGATGCCCTCTCCACATTGCACAACACTATTGTAACTCTACCAAAATGTAAATTGCAAGCCACTTTGAACCAAAATTTGTTTTTGGATTATAGTGGGATACAAGAATGCATAAATAAATCAAGCATATAAACGGCAAGTGACCTTACTCACTTGCAAATGCGCAGTACAGACTTCCCTCTCTGTCCCGCCCTCGTGTCAAGATGTCATGACGTCAGAGGGTGGAACAGAGAAGGAAACGGAGTTGAATTGTCGGACGCCGCCACTGCCGGCTGGAAAGGACCATCGCGCGAAACAACCTCCACCCTCTCCCCCATCCCCGCCACCGTTCCCGCCCCCCTCCGTATCGGGCCCCCTGCAGTGCCTCTCACCTCTGTGTGGAAGCGCTGTAGGCAGCAGCAGAGCGATCTGCTGCTGCCTGTAGCGCTTTCACAAGGAGGTGAGAGGCGCTCTCAGGCCAGTGCAGGGGGCCCGGCACGGAGGGGGGAGGGAGTGGCGGCGAGGAGGGTAGCTGGATATGGGGGGAGGGCAGGGGGGAGAGGCCATGGTTGCTGGACTTGGGGTAAGAGCAGGGCACAGAGGAGGGTTGCTGGACATGGGGGGAGGGTCGCTGGATATGGGGGGGAGGATTGGTGGACGGGGTGAGGCCAGGGGAGAGAGGAGGGCTGCAATACTCGCCCGTTTTTAGGGGCTTAACGGCTAGTACATATATATATGTATATAAGTCTTTTTGATCATGGATGGCAATTTTCAAAGCCATTTTCTTGGTTCCAACAGTACTTTACTCAGGGAAATTGGCTTTCTGAAAAACATCTACCTTTTGTGTGGGTAAAATTATCTGCATAATTGAACTACATGAGTAGTTTTAATTACATAGAGGGATATATTCTTGGAGAAAGGGCTGGGCCAGGGTTTGGAACTAAGGGGCCCTTTTACTAAGCCGCGTAAGCGTCTATGTGTGCCCAACACGCACCAGTTCGAAGTTACCGCCCGGCTACCACATGGCTCTTGCATTAATTTTATTTTTGGCACATGTCCGAAATATAATTTTTATTTTCTGACGTGGGTCTACTACATGCGCCAAGTGGCATTTGATGCGCCTAGGTCATTACCGACCAGTTAACACATGAGACCTTACCGCTAGGTCAATGGCTGGTGGTAAGGTCTCAGACCCAAAATGGACATGTGCCAATTTTTATTTTGCCGCACGTCCATTTTTGGCAAAAATAAAAAAAGGCATTTTTTTGCAGGCGCACTGAAAAATGGATCTGCGTTCGCCCAAAACATACGCCTACACTACCACAGGCCATTTTTCAGCTCACTTAGTATAAGGACCCGTAAGTATGCATACTAAGGGGCCTTTTTACTAAAATGCATTAAAATCTGGTCTTTTAAGTTTTATTAGGATCATTTCCCACATACTAAACCCAGATTGAACGCAGCATCATTTAGGGCTTTTTAAATATATTTTTTTTGTTGGTCCCATACTAATATTTCCATTAGTGCGCAGGACTTGCAAAAAACAAATTAACAAGGGAGTACTTACAACCTCCTATTTAGGAGGCACTGGTGTTGATTTTCAAAGCAGATGGATGCCTCAAAATACCAAAACAATGTCCATCTGCTAAAAACGTCCAAATCCTGATTTTGGAAAGTCACACTGCAGTTTGTCCAAATAGCAAGGGGGCGTGTTGTGGGCACGTTTTGGGTGGTAATGGGAAAGGTAACAGTGCTTGTAGTCCACTAAGTCCCAGTCAAAAGGTTTAAGCGAATAACACAAGAATTAACTATTACACAATAATGAAAAGAAACAGACACCAAAAAAAGATTGTTATCACTGAAGCAGAAAAATTTTTTAAACAGATAAGCTTGCAATTGTTTTTGAAACTGTAGGAAATAATTCATCTTTCTAATATCAACTGGGGGTGAACACCACATAGAAACTGCCTGATATGGCACCATTTACAAACGATGGAAAATCAAGCAGGCATGAATCTATAGGACATGATGAAATAGGAGATAACGGAAATGAAAATAAAGAATATAAGTATTCTGGATTTATACCATAGAACATGTTATATACCCAACATGCAAGCTTAAAAATAATTCAGGATTTAGGGGGAGATTCTATATATGGCACATTAAAAAAAAAAGAAAAAAAATCGGCACTGACTAAGCGTATTCTATAAACAGTGCCTAGATTTATTTATTTATTAGGATTTACCACCTTTTTGAAAGAATTCACTCAAGGCGATGTACAGTATAGGTGTGGTATATAGAAAACACTTAGAGGGGCATAATTGAACGAAAACGTCTATTTCCATGGGCGTTTATCTCCAAGAACGGGTCCGTGAAGGGGCGGACCGAACCGTATTTTCGAAAAAAAATAGACGTCCATGTTTTATTCGACAATTTGTGAGCTGGGCGTTTTTGTTTTTCAGTGATAATGGAAAATGAAAGCGCCCAGCTCAAAAACGAATAAATCCAAGGCATTTGTTTGTGGGAGGGGCCAGGAGTCGTAGTGCACTGGTCCCCCTCACATGCCAGGACACCAACTGGGCACCCTAGGGGGCACTTTTACAAAAACAAAAAAAAAGGTAAAAGAGCTCCCAGGTGCATAGCACCCTTCCCTTGTGTGTTGAGCCCCCCAAATCCCCCTCAAAACCCACTGCCCACAAGTCTACACCATTACTATAGCCCTAAGGGGTGAAGGGGGGCACCTACATGTGGGTACAGTGGGTTTGGGGGGGTTGGACGACTAAGCATTAAGCAGCACAATTGTAACAGGTGGGGGGGTGGGCCTGGGTCCACCTGCCTGAAGTCCACTGCACCCCCTAACAACTGCTCCAGGGAGGTGGGTATGACATTTGAGGGTGAAAAAAAAAGTTGTGAAACATCATTTTTTGTGGTGGGAGGGGGTTAGTGACCACTGGGGGAGTCAGGGGAGGTCATCCCCGATTCCCTCTGGTAGTAATCTGGTCATTTAGGGCACTTTTTGGGGCCTTATTCGTGAAAAAACAGGGTCCAGGAAAAGTGCCCTAAATTCTAGCTACAAACGCATACTTTTTGTCCATTATCGGCGAAAGGCGCCCATCTCTCCTTGGCCGATAACCACGCCCCAGTTCCACCTTCGCCATGCCTCCAACACGCCCCCGTCAACTTTGTACGCTTCCGCGATGGAGTGCAGTTGAAAACGTCCAAAATCGGCTTTCCATTATACCGATTTATTTGTTTTTGTGAGATAAACGTCTATCTCCCGATTTGGGTCAAAATCTAGGCGTTTTTCTCTTTCAATTATAAGGTGGTTAGTGGATTATTTCAGCACTTAAATCTATGTGCATCCATTTACACAAACTAAAACTTGGCATAAATCCCGGCGCATAGATTTGCACGCACTGGGCCATATTATATAACTACATGTGTAAATTTGGGAACACCCCTGAAATGCCCATTTCCTTGCCTGTAACCAAACTCCTTTTTGTCTGCACGTGTTAGATATTAGGGGCACTGTGTTACACAATATACTTAGAGTTGCATGTATAAATTCTAATTAGTGCCAATTATTGCTCATTATTGCTTGTTTGGGAGCCCTTTTACAAAGGCAGGTAAGGGCCTACGTGCGTGCATCAACTCGGCATTACCGCCCGGCTAGTGCATGCAGCTGGCGCACACTGAAAACACGTGGTAGAAAATAATTTTCTATTTTCTACTGCGGGGGCATTCCTGGTGGTAATTGGCAGTTGGCATGCACTGGATGGTTACCGCACAGGTAATGCGTGAGCCCTTACTGCTAAGTCAACAGGTGGCATTAAGGGCTCAGGCCGTAAATAGATGCGTGCTGGTTTTCATTTTGCTACATGTCCATCTCCCCCCCCCCCCCCCCCACAAAACCCCCCTTTTTTTCCAGATGCACTGGAGAAATGATCCAGCGCGTGTCCAACTTAAAGTGCCCCTAAGCGCTGATATCAGTGCTGATTAGCTTGTTAAGCCAATTAAGATATGTGTGGTGTTATAGAATCTGCTTGGATTTTGGCACGGATCTCTAGGAATGCAATATAGAATCTAGGGGTTAATGGGTAACCAATGTAAATTGATCAATGTAGGTGTAACGTGATCCAATCTCTTTTGCCCCATGATCATCTTAGCTGCAGTGTTTTGCAATATTTGCAGTCTAGCAGTCAAGTTGGCTGAAAGGAGACAATATAGGCCATTATCATAATCTAATTTAGAGAGGATCACTGCTTGAACCAAAATAAAAAAAATGTTTAATCTCAAAGCAAGAAAGGATTTTTCATAAACAATATAACTTATAAAAAGTAGATTTTACAACTGCATCAACTTGAGGCTTTAAAGATAAGGAAATATACATCTAAAATCTTTGACACCATGTCAACTTTTAATATGGAGCTATCAGGGAATTAAATCTGAAGGTATATTCTTGGCCACTTGATCTAACCAGAGCAACTTGGTTTTATCCTTACTGAGTTTAAAACCATGTGAAGAACATAATATTTCTAACTTCCTAATGCACGACAAATTTGTGATAAGGGAAACTGTGCTAAGCCATGTACAGGTATCAACAGGAACATATCATCAGCATATGAAAATAATTTAGCTCCAAAAGCAGAAAAATGATCACATAAAGATGTCATTTATATATTAAATAATATGGGAGACAATGGCGATTCCTGATACTCCACAAGGTTGTGTCCAGCTGGTGGAAATTTGATCAGCTATTTTAACTCTATAATATCAACATGAAAGAAATTCTCTTATCCAAGACAGAACTTTACCAGAGATTCCCAATGAACTCAATTTATACAATAACATGTCATAATCGACTGTATCAAAATGCAGTAGTCAAGTCAAACTGTAATAATACCGTAGCTGTTTGATATTTGAACAAAGAGCAAAGGTACTTTTTGTTCTAGATGCACTGAGTAACCAGTTTATGGAGTGGACAGAATTTCTTTTGCATAAGGAAGAAGCTTGGTAGCTGTACACAGTATTCTTTTCACATTAGACTCATGTCAGGTCCACATTGGAATAAAGAATTGTGTGGCATTTCTGAAGGCTCTTGGTGCTCTTTGTCACAATAATATCTGATTCACCATAAGCAAAGATTTTATCTCAGTAACAATCGCCAATAGGACAGATTCTGTTGAATGGTATGGTCTAAAACCAAATTGTAATGGATGTAGACAATCAAATATCATTAAATAATCTGACAATAATTGTTATGTTATGCATCACTTCTAGCCCACATATACCTAAACAGTTCAATGTAGGTTACAATACCAAGATGCTGACACAGATAGGTCAGGAATTACATACTGCACAATAATTAAAATAGCTTAATTGAGTCAAAACATTTTTTCAAATAACCAAGTTTTCAGAGTTTTTGCAAATTTCCTAGAGAATTCCAAGATACCACTGATTGATAGTAAAGGGAAGAATTAAATATGGACCTATATTTCAATTGTCCAAGAGACGGAAAATGCAAAAACATTAAATTACAAATACTATAAAAGGAATTAATATGAAGTACACTAGCCCAACCACAAAGATAAAATGGTACTAGGCTATTTAGAATTCTTATGAATAAGAGTACAAAGCTTAAACTGGGCTCTGGCTTCCACAGGGAGCCAGTTCAACTTCATCAAGAGTGGAATAGCAAATTCATATCTAGAGGCAGAGAATATTAGTCGAGCTGCTGTATTCTGCAGTAACTGAAGTCTGTTAACTAAAGTTCTTAAACACACAATCTACACATACAATGTTGCAATAATCTACACTTGACAGAACCAAAGCCTGAACCAACAAATTCAGGAAATCCGAAAAATTTACGAATTGCCCTTAACATTTGCATCACATGAAAAGATTTCTGTACTAATTGTTTTATATGTCCAGAAAAAGTCAGTAAACTATCAACCTGAACTCCTAAAATTCTTGATGAATTCTCATAAACAAAATTATCTGAACCAATAGAAAATCTCTGTGGAAATTCAGGTTTTGGAGATCCTAACCATAACAACTTGGTCTTTTCACGGTTCAGTTTCAAATAATTACTGGTGATCCAAAGTTCAATTAATTGAATAGTGCTCGTTATATCAGAGAGTGAAAAGCCAATCTTTTGAAACTGGCAACAATAAAGAAATATCGTCTGCAAATATGTAAAATGGAATTTTTAATTGTTCCCAATACCTTACCCACGGGTTGAAGCAAAACATTAAACAAAGAAGTGGACAAAATAGAACCCTGGGGAACACCACAGCGTGACTTCCAGCTCATAGAAATATTATCAAAATATTATCATCTCTCTTCACCCTATAACTTTGCATAGTAAAAAAAAAAAACCTTAAACCCTTAATTCAAATACATATGCCTCAGCCTGCTTAATAATCAACGGAATACTTGCCACATGTCTATAGTTTGCTGCTAGACTTGCATCTAGTGTGATATTCTTTATAAAGGGCAGTTAAAATAATACCACCCATAGTAGATGGAAAGTGTCCTTCATTAAAAAAAATAATCCTGAATTTATGCAAGCCATTCAACTATTAGAGAAGGCAGATTTGTCATTAAGTATGCAGGACAAGCCATCCAATATACAAGACAATTTAGACAATCTTTTCAGTAAGATTTTAATCATATTAACAGTGATAAGTGGGAGTGAGACCCAATGTCTATCCATCCGCTAGGCAAGTCTCAGCAATACAACCTACAGAAGAGCATACTGCCTCAATTAATTTGGGAGGAATAACTGATCTAATTTTCAAGATCTTCTCTGGAAACTACTGAGCTAATGTTTCAACGGAAAGACACAAATTTCCATTACCATATTTCTTTAAAGGTTCAATTGTCAATGAAGAAAAAAGCCTGAACAGTTTCTTTTGATCTAGACAGTTATTCTCAATTTGTAAAGAATAAAACTTCTGTTTAGCCACTTGAATGGCAATTTTATACTGTTTAAAAGCCACTCTCCATTTTAATCTATCAGTCTTATCCTGCGATCTTCGTCAAATGTGTTCCAGCTTATGACAAGATTTTTTTTTAGGTTTGCTAGCTCACTACTATACCATGGTAGTTGATGTGTATTTGGTCTAATCTTAGGGATCAAATGAGCTAGCTTATCAACTGTCGTAGAAAGTGAACTAGGCCATATCTCCAGAGAATTAAAAATTGAGACATTAAAATCTACTTGAGCATACATAGTCCCAAAACAAAGAAGGATCAACTTTTCTTCTAACTATATAGACAGTAGTGGTAGAAGAAGAACAAGGTAAAGGACATAGGGGTCCTTTTACCAAGCTGCGGGTAAAAGGGCCCTGCGTTAGCAGTAGGGGCCACTTTTCCTGCACGCAAGGGCCATTTTTTATTCAGCAGGTGAAAGCTGAAAAAATGGCACATGCTCTGGGCGGGACTGCCACCGGCGGCTGCATTGGGCCAGCAGTAGTCCTGGAACAGTGAGCAGTAAATGTTGGGCTTACTGCCACTCTGTAAAAGGGCCCCATAGTGAATTCTGCTAAGAAATGGTTTGTCTAAGGGACTTGTTTCCAAACTAAGGGCCCCTTTTATAAAGGTGCAATAGCATTTTTAGTGCACACTAAAAATTAGTATTCACTAAATGCTAAAACGCCTATTATATTTCTACAGGCATCTTAGCATATAGCGCACGTGAACTTTTAGTGCATGCTAAGAATGCCAGCATGCTTTTGTAAAAGACCCCCTTATTCATTAATTCCTAAATGTGCCAAAGGGCCTATATGAACTGATAATAAATCTAAAGCATGTGCCTTCTCATGCATAGGATGTGAAGAAAATAACAAAAGTGAATAAGAGGATATTATAGAAAGGAAGTCAGTCTCCAGATTAGTCCTACCCTTCAAATGGAGATTTACATCACCCACCAACAACAAAGAATCAGTACTAAAACTATGCTGAGATAAAAAGTCAATTAATAACTGCCTTATTTCTTTCCAAGGACCAGGAGGTCTATAAATCAAAATGGAACCTACTGAACCAGAGAAAGTTGAATCTAAAAATTTGTAACATGAAAATTCCAATCCAGGAATACATAATGAATCAATAAGAGAAACAAATGCTTTTGAAAAGAAAAGCAACACCAGTCAGGCACTGTTGAAGAGTAAAAAGGCAGTATCACCATCAATGGCTCACACAAAAGTAGGGATTACCATAAGCCTGTGTCTGCTGTAGCTGAAGAAGGCATCTTACTGGTGTCATCATAGGCCTATAACTTTGACTTTTTCCTTCTCAGTGCACAGGAAAACAACAGATAAGCAATGTCCTTAGCTTACTGCAATTTTGTTTTCCTTTAGCATTGATAGAGGCACATTGAGGTATGAAAACAGCTGCATGAGGCCCAGTGACCACAGATCACCAATCTCTAACCTATGTCTATCTCCCATAGATGCAGTCATTGCGCTATATGGCTGATCTTACTCCTCTTTACAGTAATGGATTTCCTCCTCTGGACTCCTGCTTATAGGGCCCTTTTACAAAACGGCACTTTCTTGCGTGCCAATCCGGCACTACTGCTGGCCTAACGTGGGAGCCAGCGGTAGTGCTACCCCTAGCCTGCCCATTTCCAGCATGACTGGAATTTTGTTCTTATTACCGCTGGGGATGGGGGGGGTTGGTTACGGCCTGGTTAGTGCAGGAGGCCTTACCGTCACCTAAATAGGTAGTGGTAAGGACACTCCTTGGAAATGGCTACACTGCAAGTGTTTACTTACAGCAGAGCTGTTTCCTTTTTTTGCTGTAAAAGGGGCCTCGGCGCATGGCAAATCCACATGCTGACGCTACCGTAGGGCCCCTTTTACCGCAGCTTGGTATAAGGAGCCCTATAATGTATTTTCCAATGTGGTTCCACAGATACTATAACTGTCCAAGTCATTCCTACCATTCGTACGTTGAGCCGTTTTAGTAGCAGTAGAACTTAATACTTTTCCTTGTGTTTCATATCAGAATTGTTTTATCAATGTTTTGATTTCCCTGAGACAGGCTTAATCCCAAAATACAGTCATGCAAAGTTAATATAATCCCACCTCCAGACTTTATATTTTATATTTGGTGTTTTGAGGTTTTTTTTGTTTGGACTTGAGTTTCATACTGACATTTTACTTGAAACTAATTTGGTCTTATTAATTTTTACTATCAATCATGTGGTCTTTTTTCTTCTTTGTTGGTACAGTAAAGCATCTTGATACTGAGACTGATTTTCTCTTTTGTATATTTTCCCAACGAATAGTTTTACTTGTTTATCTTCCTCTTTGCTTTTTTTCTTTTATCTTCTATATAACAACATCAATTGGCTCAGAATGTTGCAGTAGAAAGGTAAATAGCCACAATTTACCTCAATCTGAAGATTGAGTTAGTATTCATGAACAGAATTTGTAAAACAGAGGTAAAATATTTTAATGTGTCAGACCAGCAAACAAGGAAAAGTTAGTAGCAAATGGAGAAATATGGCTGAAAATACGAAGAGATACATTAGAAATCAAGAAGAAACTGATAATTGCAATACCTGTAGATTAGATATTGGATTGGTTGCCTCTGTCACTGGTAATCAGTCTTATCAGTTGTGTTTTCAGCAGTTTGCGAAATATAAGGTAATCATCAATATGACGTAATTGTTTGGGTAGGGAATTATATCTCTTAGGGGCCCTTTTACTAAGCCGCATAGGCACCTATACGCACCCAACACATGTCAATTTGGAGTTACCGCCCAGCTACCGCGTGGCCCATGCGGTAATTCCATTTTTGACGTGCATCCGCTATGTGTGCCAGAAAATATATTTTATTTCTGACACGTGGCCAAAATTGGACAGCAACTCAGACTTGACAAGTGTAGGTGATTACCGACTGGTTAACATGAGAGACTTTACCGCTAAGTCAATGGCTGGCGGTAAGGTCTCAGACCCAAAATGGACACGCGCCAATTTTAATTTTGCCACACACCCATTTTTGGCAAAAACTTAAAAAAGGCCTTTTTATAGGTGTGCTGAAAAATGGATCTGCGCATGCCCAAAACACGCGCCTACACTAGCGCAGCCCATTTGCAGCGCACTTTAGTAAAAGAACCCCTTAGTACATTGATAGGAGAATCCAGCGGTATGAATTGTTTTATATTTGATTTTGTTGCATTGAAGGAAGAGTAAGATAAGAAGGTCTCTGAAGGATTTCTTAATGTTACGTATTGGCAACTCAATGAGGTTTTGCATATAGGATGGAGATAAACCATAGATTATTTGATAAACAAATGCACATAATTTGAATGTGGCATGAGCATGTATTGGAAGCCAATGCAATCTATGTAGAAGTGGGGTCATTTTGGAGTATTGGGGAACTCTAAGTACAAGGGAAGCTGCCATGTTCTAGGCAGTTTGTACTTTTCTTATTAATGAGGTTTTTAATCCTGTATAAATGACATTGCAATTGTCAAATTTAGATAGCATTAGTGATTGAGTTGAGTTGAATTTGGGAAGTATGGTCTCAATCTTTTTAATTTCCACAATGATTTGAAAACATTGGACACTACTTTGGATACTAGTGGTTCAAATGATAATTGTTGATCAATTGTTATTCCTCGGATCTTCAGGCTGGATTCCAATGGATAAGTTGTGTTGCTGATAGTACATTAGTACTACTACTACTACTTAACATTTCTAAAGCGCTACTAGGGTTACGCAGCGCTGTACAGTTTAACAAAGAAGGATGGTCCCTGCTCAAAGGAGCTTACAATCTAATGGACAGCATGTGCAGTCAGCTTACAATCTAATGGACAACATGTGCAGACAGTCAAATTGGGGCAGTCCAGATTTCCTGGATAGAGGTGAAATGGTTAGGTGCCGAAGGTGACATTGAAGATGTGGGCTTTGAGCAAGGATTTGAAGATGGGCAGGAAAGGGGCTTGGCGTATGGGCTCAGGAAGTTTAGTACATAAGTATTGCCATACTGGGAAAGACCAAAGGTCCATCGAGCCCAGCATCCTGTTTCCAACAGTGGCCAATCCAGGTCACAAATACCCGGCAAGATCCCAAAAATGAGCAAAACATTTTATACTGCTTATCCCAGAAATAGTGGATTTTCCCCAAGTCCATTTAATAACGGTCTATGGACTTTTCCTTTAGGAAGCCATCCAAACCTTTTTAAAACTCCGCCTTTACCACATTCTTTGGTAACGAATTCCAGAGTTTAATTACACGTTGAGTGAAGAAACATTTTCTCCAATTCGTTTTAAATTTACTACATTGTAGCTTCATCGCATGCCCCCTAGTCCTAGTATTTTTGGAAAGCGTGAACAGACGCTTCACATCTACCCGTTCAACTCCACTCATTATTTTATAGACCTCTATCATATCTCCCCTCAGTCTTTTTTTTTTCTTCAAGCTGAAGAGCCCTAGCCGCTTTAGCCTTTCCTCATAGGGAAGTCATCCCATCCCCTTTATCATTTTCGTCGCCCTTCTCTGCACCTTTTCTAATTCTAATTTATTGAGTGGTAAAGATTTGTTATTATTAAGAACTTGGTTTTATCTCTATTAAGTTTCAGCTTGAAGTTGTTTGCCCAGGTTTCCATTAGGTCTAGAATGTTATTTTATTTTAGATATAATAATAATAATAATAAAAATTTTAAAAAAAACTTTATTTTTAGCCTGCTATATCTGAGTCATTCTAAGCGGGAGACAAAATTACATACAAAGTAAAATACAATAATACAAACAAAAACACATAATATAAAACTAATAGCAAACCATGTCATACTACAACTTAAAAATATACAGCGAGGTAGACTAATGATGTCATTAGCAAAACAGATATAAATTGAGACATCATCGGTGTACAGAAAAGAGCAGAATCAATTTGATTCAAGTATGTTACATAATGGATTATATTAAATAAGATTGGAGAGACAGGGGAACCCCATGGTACTCCACAATTTGGGGACCAAGGGTGGATATGTTGTCTCTATGTGCTATATCCCATGAGCTCTAGGAGGCTTCTTTGGCACAGAACAAATGTTAGGAAAAGCATTAATGACAAAATTGAAAGATTGAGATTATACTGAAAATGAAATGTCTTACAAGCGAAGTTTAGCCCAGATTCATGAAGAACACAAACCCATTTAGAGACACTGCTCTTTGAAGACCCTCAAGATGGTATATTAGATATTAAACAAATAAGTAAAAATAAAGCGAGTATAAGAGGAACCATAAAGTTCAAAGTACAAATAATTGCCACCTTACCTGTTCGCCCTTTTCTCCTTTGCCCCAAACTGCTCTGCCCTATAGCGAAAACAAAAGAAAAGCTAGATATCCTTGCTGTATGATGGAAGTTATTCGCATTAACTCATTAAAAAAAATAGACAACAAAAATGTCTTTGTAATTCATTTTTGCAGATCACTTGGGTCAAGGACTATGCAAAGATTATCTTGATATGTTTGCATTCAAAGAGGTCATTATAGCTAAGGGCTATTGCACCTCTAGTTTTAGTATTGGAGGTGGTTTGCTTCTTTTACTCTTTCTAATGCTCCTTTTAAGTCCCAGTGCACTTCTACTGTATCGGCCATAAAACTGAGAGGAACACCATAAGAGCAGATATAGTATAGACAAGGAAAGTTAGTCCTGAACAAGATCATATAGAGCTATAGCTGCATCCTACATAATTTGCCCACTGGTGCCATTCTGCCCTGCTTGCTTTTCCACCACCAATGAGAGGAGACAGTAGGCTGGGAGCATTTTTTTATGCCTTGTGTGGCTACACCACTCGCAAAGCCCTTGGTATGGCGCTGGTCTCGAACAACTATTCACTTACAAGGAAAAGTGTATCAACTGGGATTTGAACCAGCAGCCTTCTAGTAAGGCAGTAGAGGCTCTAGAGATCAGCCAACAGTTGGTCATCCTACTGAACAAGCAATACAAGCTGTAGTCTCACACCTCAACTAAGCTTTCATCTCTTTCCACCATAACCTGCTAATTAAGACACAGCTTCACTTGTTAACGAGCACACAAGAACTTGAACACATTCTCATTTATTTACAGACTCCTACCCATGATGTCCTTAGGGCTTGTTCTACAGAAACAGCAGTAGATTCTGAATTGGGGATAAAAACATCACATACAGTGAAAGATTATTCTATCATTCTATAGCTTCTTACTTACTGGTTCTCCTTTTGGGCCAATGGGACCTGGGCTGCCGGGTTCCCCCTTTAAGAAAAGAAACATCATAATTTGTTATCCTACGTATAAATGGTCATATTTCGTAGCATGAAAAAGTAACTTTACAGCAATGTTCTGCATCAGTTGTAGTCGCCTGGTCTCCTTCTGACCTATGCCCTTGAAAAGAACATTACAGTAATCCAGCTTTTGCATAACTAAAGCATGAATTACAATACGCAAAGCCTTTTTATCAAACAGATGCTGTACAGAGAGTATCTGTCATAGCCTAAAGAAACATGCTTTAACCACTGCAGAAATATGAGCTGTAAAAGAAAGGGTCAAATTCAGTAGGACACCCAAGACTTTAACAGTGTCACTAGGCTGTAAAGACAAATCACTAAAATCTGTTCCGATGGATTCCTTCCTTCAATGAGGAGGTCAGGTCCCTTCAGAAGTCGGGAGTCGTTGGCTGCTTTAATGCTTCTGCCTTGAGGAGCAGCATCTAGCTTCGACCTCCAACATATGGATGCCTCCACCACAGCCAGGCCTGGTTAGTCTCAAGGTCCCAACCATGGAGGCTCTTCAGCAGTTGCTGAAGGTTCCCGTGGTACGAAGGAAAGTCCTTGGGACAAGTGAGGAGGGGTTCTCCCCTCCTCTGAGTCGGCAATCTGGGGTTTTGGTGTTGGGAGGAGTTTAGGCTGCTCCAGAGAATGAAGCAGTTTCGCTATTTGACAAAGGTACTGTTTTTCCTGCAATACTATCTGAAATTGTGCTTAAGAAGCCTACTGTTTTGACATTTAAAACTATCTGGACTGCTGTCTCTGATTTAGGAAAAGCACTCTCATTGCAGTTTTCAGCCATGAACGTTAATGTTCAGGATAAGAACAATATACCTAATGTGCAGATGCAAATAGACCAGGAGGGGCATTTTCAAATGGGGACGCCCATCGCTAAGGGCGCCCATCTCCAAACATGGCGCGGCGAAGGGGCGGGGCCAACCATATTTTTGAATGAGATGGGCGTCCATCTTTCGTTTCGAAAATACGGTTGGGGGTGCCCAAATCTCGACCTAAATGCTGAGATCGCCGGATTTAGAGATGGGCGCCCTCGGTTTTCCCCCATAATGGAAACCGATGGCGCCCATCTTAAAAACAAACTAATCCAAGGCATTTGGTCATGGGAGGGGCCAGGATTCGTAGTGCACTGGTCCCCCTCACATGCCAGGGCACCAACCAGGCACCCTAGGGGGCACTACAGTGGACTTGGCAAATTGGTCCCAGGTGCATAGCTCCCTTACCTTGGGTGCTGAGCCCCCCAACCCCCCCCCCAAAACCCACTCCCCACAACTATACACCACTACCATAGCCCTAAGGGGTGAAGGGGGGCACCTACATGTGGGTACAGTGGATTTCGGGTGGGTTTTGAAGGGCTCCCATTTTCCACCACAAGTGTAACAGGTAGGGGGGGATGGGCCTGGGTCCGCCTGCCTGAAGTCCACTGCACACATTAAAACTGCTCCAGGGACCTGTATACTGCTGCAATGGACCTGAGTATGACATTTGAGGCTGGCATAGAGGCTGGCAAAAAAAGTTTTTAAAGTAGTTTTTTTGAGGGTGGGAGGGGGTTAGTGACCACTGGGGAAGTCAGGGGAGGTCATCCCCGATTCCCTCCGGTGGTCATCTGGGCAGTTCGGGCACTTTTTTGTGACTTGGACCTAAAAAAAAGGGACCAAAAAAGAGGACCAAATTCTCGCCAGGGATGCCCACTTTTTTTCCATTATCGGCCGAAGCCAGCCATCTGTTAACCACGCCCCAGCACGCCCCTGTCCCGCCATGGCCACCCTTCCGACACGCCCCCGGGAACTTCAGCCATCCCGGCGACGGAAAGCAGTTGGGGACGCCCAAAATCAGCTTTCGATTAAGCTGATTCTGGCGCCCCTGAGATAAGGGCGCCCATCTCCCGATTTGTGTCGAAAGATGGGCACCCTTCTCTTTCGAAAATGAGCTGGCAGGTCTCTCAGACTCCAGCTGAGCATACTCAATCAATTAAAAATTCTCAATTGACAATTTCAAGGAGATGTGATACTGAGGCAAAAGTTGGAAAACTGGGAAAATGTTGTTAGATATACAAATTTTTGCATAATAAATGTTCCTAAATTACCACATATATCACCTAGACAGGGGCGTAGCCAGACATTCAGTTTTGGGTGCACCTGAGCATAAAGTAGGTGGGCACAAATATCCCATCCAGCATCTCTCCCTCTACTCCATCTCCCAGGCAACCAATAATTTCTCAATTCCACCCTCCCCTCCTCCCCTTCATACTTTTTCAAATCTTCAGTGCTTCACAGTCAGCAAACAGTGACTCATACCCGCTGCTCTCACCAGTCTAGAGTCTTCCCTCTGACCTGGTACCAGTAGCGTAGCCAGAGTTCAATTTTTAGATGGGCCTGGAGGTGGACTGGGTCGGCACAGGCCTCGCATTTCCTCCCCACCTGCTACTGCCTGCTGCTGCCGCCGCCACCGCATTTCCTCTCCCTCCTCTACCCCCCCCCCCCCCCGAGACAGCCCCCTGCACATGGTCAGTTCTGGTCATTTTTACTGCCCTGAAGCGCTGTTCTCCCTCCAGCACCAGCGATTCCCATAGCCAGCCTTCTGCCAGCGCACATCGTCGGGGCCTCTTCTCAGGCACGTCCCGCCTACTCTGCAACTTCCTGTTTTCCGCAAAGGTGGGATGCAGGAAGTTGCAGAGTAGGCGGGACGCGCCTGAGAAGAGGCCCCGACGATGCGCGCTGGCAGAAGGCTGGCTATGGGAATCGCCGGTGCTGGAGGGAGAACAGCGCTTCAGGGCAGTAAAGGTCAGCTGACCACGCGGACGGGGAGAGTGGGCAGAAGAGGCTGGGCGGGCCTGGAGCAAAAGTGGCACCCATGGCTACTCCCCTGCCTGGTACCACTATTGTGGAAACAGGAAGTCACATCAGAGGGAATTCTCTCAGCTGGCACAAGCTGCGGGTATGAGTCACTGTTCACAAAACACTGAAAAATTGAAAAGGTACAGAGAGGTTGTGGAGTTTGTTGAGCTGACAGATGCCAAAATGCCATGTGGGGGAGGGGAGGGAGAGATGCCGGGAGTCTTCTGCTGATAAAGTTTGAGGAGCCTTGCCAGCCACATCAGCATTGTGCCACTTATGTGTGGGCCTGAACCTAAAGTGGGTGGGTTTGGTCTAGGAAAATGTTTTTGCAATATATGAAGAAGGTACTTTTAGTGCCAGAACAATCTTTGCCTCCCATTTCCCAAATTTGCTATTTGCTAACTGGGAAAAAGAGACTATGCAAGAACAAACTGCTTTAGATCAAGAGACTGATGTCTTGAATGTTTCAGATATTGTGGAGTCTTCTGAGCCTCCCTCAGTGGTGAAAGCCACATTATTGATTAATTTGGCTTAAAACATGGAAAAGAAAATAAGATGATACCTTTTTTATTGGACATAACTTAATACATTTCTTGATTAGCTTTTGAAGGTTGCCCTTCTTCGTCAGATCGAAAATAAGCAAGTGTTGGTAGATGACAGTATATATAAGTGAAACATCAAAGCATTTCAGTGACAGTCTAACAGGATGGGGGTGGATAGGTGAGAGGAGGGTGACAAACAGAGCAATACAACTTTATGGTTTATAATGGGTTAAAAAACCCAGATCTTTGTTAAGTCCTGTCTGGTGGGTGTCAAAATATTCAATCATTCTGACTGTCACTGAAATGCTTTGATGTTCCCATGCATATCTCCTGGTCTTTCACCTATCCACCCCACCCTGTTAGACTGTCACTGAAATGCTTTGATGTTTCACTTATATATACTGTCATCTACCAACACTTGCTTATTTCCGATCTGACGAAGAAGGGCAACCTTTGAAAGCTAATCAAGAAATGTATTAAGTTATGGCCAATAAAAAAAGGTAATCTTATTTTCTTTTCCATGTTTTATTTTGTTTTATTTCTATTGATTATCTTTTCTTTAAGAAGAGACATATGTCCTTCTTGGGATGCCAAGTCAGCTTTTTTCCTGACTTGACCAAAGAAACCCAAAGGAGGAGGATACATTTTTTTTTATTAAAGCCAGCTGTTTTACAGTTAGGAGCCCTATTCTTCTTAAAATATCCTTGCAAATGTATAGTTAAATTGAAGTCTATAAAATATGTTTTCTGTGAGCTGTCACAGTTAACTGCTTTTGTCAATAGCAAAAGACTTGCCTCCAGTTCTCTGGTTAGGGCTGATACTTAAGTCCTTAATTTCAAAACAAGTGAATATTCCTTGGATTGTATTGAAAATTCCAATTAAAAAAGAAATCCTGCGTTAGAGTGTGTTAAGCCCAAAACTTAGTAGAGTGGACCCTTAATGAATACACAAAAGAAAAGTAATGGAAGTTACCTATGTACCTAACTCTAAAATTAGGAAGCTAGATCTTTGGCTTTTAAAAATTGCTACCAATGAAAGGCAAATATATCAACTTAGGGACCAATGAATTAAAAGTTGTTGGTTTTTTTTTTTCCATTTTCTTCACTGGGAAAATTGTTTGGCATAAGGCATCCCTAATGTCATTACCTTTAGCAGGTCAAGTTCTGTACTTTCCTGGGGCCATGATCAGATCTGGGACAGTAATTTACAGGGATATTTACTAATGTTAAATAGTAAAATCATGCATTATTTATTCCTACTGCACATTTGTTTGGGCAAAATGAGTGAAACAATAATGAGATGCAAAGCATGCAGATGTCTGCACAGCACCTCATTATTATGCAAATCGAGCAACACAGCTGGCATTTAACTTTGCAAGCTGTGTTATTTATGGGAAAATTGTCAGTTTTGAGCTGGTATTATCTTTTCTCCCTGGGAGCATCAAACTGCTACCCCTCCCCCCCTTGCTAGGGATCAAGCTACCAAATAAGGGGAGAGGGGTTATGGAGTGATATGGGGAGATTGGGGATGGGAGGGTACAGAGTTGTACTTTATGCTGGAGTGTGTATTTTATAATGGGGATTGGAATGTGGGGTGTTATACAGTGAGTTAAGGGGGGTTGGGGAGCTTGCGATTTGTGTCAGAAAAAAGTGCAATAATATGAGTATGAGAGTCTAACAACACCTACTACAAAGTTATATTGTAAACCCCTGAAAGGCCTTACTGCTATCACAAACTGCTATTCCAGTAGGAATATCTTTCAGTATATATATATTTGTTGCATTTGTACCCCACATTTTCCCACCTATTTGCAGGCGACTTACATAGTACTGTGAGGTGTTAGCCACCTCCGGTGATGAAACAAATACAGAGTGATGTTGTTACAGTCACATTAGACAATCAAGAGAAGAAGAGTAATATATTGTTCATTGCATGTTTTGGTTTCGTTGTGTTGCTGAGTTCAGGCACTTAAGTTGGATCAGTAGGGTATGCCTTTTCGAACAGATCGGTCTTTAGTGATTTCCGGAAGTTGAGGTGATCCTGCATTGTCTTTATGGCTTTCGGTAATGCATTCCATAGTTGCATGCTTATATAGGAGAAGCTGGATCCGTAAATTGATCTGTACTTGAGTCCCTTACAGCTAGGGTGGTGAAGATTTAGGTATGTTTGTGATGTTCTAATTGTGTTTCTGGTTGGTAGGTCTATGAGATTAGCCATATAACTCAGGGCTTCACCATAGATAATCTTGTGGACTAGGGTGCCGATTTTGAAAAGTAATACATTCTTTGATTAGGAGCCAGTTCAGTTTTTCTCGTAGGTGTTTGGCGCTGTCAAATCACGATTTTCCAAATATAGGCCTGGCTGCTGTGTTTTGAGCAGTCTGTAGTTTCTTTATGAGTAGTTCTTTACATCCCGCATAAAGTCCTTTGCAATAGTCAGCATGGCTTAATATCATTGATTGTATCAGGTTGCCCTCGGGAAGAATGGTTTCACACGTTTAAGTTTCCACATTGAGTAGAACAATTTCTTGATTGTAGAGTTAACTTGGGTCTCGAGTATAAGGTTTCAGTTGATTGTTACACCAAGGATTTTCAGAGCGATCTGCTGCTGCCTGTAGCGCTTTCACAGGGAGGTGAGAGGCGCTGTCAGGTCAGTGCAGGGGGCCCAGCATGAAGGGGGGAGGGAACGGCGGCGATGAGGGTAGCTGGACATGGGGGGAGGGCAGGGGGGAGAGGCCATGGTTGCTGGACTTGGGGTGAGAGCAGGGCACAGAGGAGGGTTGCTGGAAGGGGGGAGGCCAAGGGAAAGAGGAGGGTCGCTGGATATGGGGGGGGGGAGGATCGGTGGACGGGGTGAGGCCAGGGGAGAGAGGAGGGTTGCAATACTCACCTATTTTTACGGGCTTAACGACTAGTATATATATAAACCCCAAATGAAATGAAAAATTAAATGCTACAGGAAATCAAACGTTGGCTGCATACCATTATTAAGCAATACAGCTGCTGAAGGAATCTGAGCAAGAGATGAAATGTGGATAATTCATTCATCTTCTCTACTTCAAATTCTGCATGTGTGACTGATTTGAAGGATTCTGCTAGCATGTAATATCTCTGAGGAATCTTTAGCAGTATAGCTTGTTCTAGTTTTCCCGTAGTATATTGGTGCTCTAGGACCCAGTATGATATTTATAGCACTATCTTTCCATAGGTGGGTTAGGGCTATCATGGTTTGATAAGTTTCTTATATGGGTTTGAGTGTCTTTTTGCAGGGTTTTGTCTTATTTTGCTATTTGAAAGTAGGCTCTGAGGCAAGGACTACCCCCCCCCACAAATGCACATGACTAGTGGTCTCCACATCTTGTATAGTCACCACACAAACAAAATAATTGTTGGTCATTTTAGCTCTGTAATGTTTTATTAGGTTCGTTTACTGTGCTATCCTATCCTATCATTATCATAGAAATTCTTTCTACCCTTTTTATTGTTTGGTATTATTATACACTGCTTTGCTGATTCCTTTAAAAGATGGTATATTTAGTGCTAATAAACCATAAATCATAAAACCTTTGGCTCAGAGTTGTTCTTGTCCATCAACCTATTTCTCTGCAGAGGTCAGCATTCTTCATACAGTCCAGGTATATGATTTGATTGAGATGGCCCCTTCCTTTGGTTCAGCATGTAGCCTGGAAACTGTTCAGATGTGGCTTCTTCTTCTGCCTCTGATCCCTGGGTTTCTCAAAAGCTATTTTGTGTACTTCAATGATTTTCTCAAAAGTTATTTTGTGTACTTCAATGAGTTGCTGACATTCCCCATGGTCATTGAGTTCTAACTCATGACATTATAGGCCGCTTACTGATTTTTGGGACCCTTAAGGAGTTAATATTGCATCTATAAGACTAGCACTGAATGGACTAGAGGATCTAGTAATGAAATGGGTTCTCTCCTTGGTGAATTCCAAAAGATGGATCAATTATTGATAGGAGATCTTTATTGCCCCAGGGGGACAGGACTATAGTACTAGACACGCGTGTAGTCAGAGCAGAGTCCAATTCTACCTCAAGGTTCAATTCTTTCTCCCTGTTATTTAATTTTTATCTCAGTCTTGTAGCTCTGGTTCAAAGTTTTGCTATAGATTTTTATTTTTATGTGCATGATATTCTTTTAATGTTACTTGTTAACCTTAATTTTCCTGACTTTCAGGATCTTCAACTTTGTGTGCAGGTGATGGCATCCAAGCTTTCTGTAGCTGGTTCTCAATAGTGAGAAAACGGTATTACGTTGGGTCACTGCTTGTGCTGTTCGTCCGTCTATAGTTCTTTTTTTTTTTTTTTTTTGGTTCACCAATTTGCCTAGTTGAATCTTTTCACTAATTGAGTATTCTGTTGGATTCCAGCCTTTCATTTCGTGGACAGGTCTCTAAAGTTGTGAAGTCATGTTTGTTTGCTTTGCACCACTTGCACTCTTTAAAGGGTCATTTGGAGCACTCTGCTTTGTACAGCGTTCTTCATGCTTTTTTGTTTTTACGCCATGACCACTGTAATTCCATATATGCTGGACTTACTAAATACCGGTTGCTTCGCTTACAGTTTGTTCAGAATACTGCAGGCAAGTTTCTTTGTAATGCTGTATGGCGGGATCATGATTCTCCCCTCCTTCATAATTTGCATTGTCTTTCTGTTCATTATCATGTTCAGTTCAAAATCCTTTGTTTAAATCATAAAGCTTTGAACATAGGTGATCCACTTTAATTAGCTAATTTGGTTACTCATTGTATCCCATCACAGGCTCTGAGGTCTTTCGTTTAATGACACTGACTCTGGCACATGCCCATTATGAATCTACATGACATTCTGTTTTGTTTTTTGTTGTTTTTTTTTGTGGGCCCTATGATATGGAATCAATTACCTTTGTATTCACTCTAAATTATTTTTTTTTTAATTCAAAATGGCTTTGAAGACCTATTTTTTTCGAGGCAACTTCCAGGAGTCTGTCTTTCAGTTCTGAATGTTGAGGTCCTGTCTGGTGTGTATTTGTAACCCCCCCCTTTTTTTTGGACTCCTTGCCCTTTCTCCCTTGTTAGAGGTGTGAGAGTCTGTCTATTTCCTATATATTGCTTATTTCTCTTTTCCCATCTAATATCTTTTTGTACTACCAATTGTATTTGATATCCTGAAATGGCGACACCATAACAGGTCTCTGTAAGCCACATTGAGCCTGCAAATAGGTGGGATAATGTAGGATATAAATGCAATAAATAAATATTTTGATTGTAATTCTTTTTTTGTCCTTTATTGAACTAATCTTTACACTGCTATGACCCTACTCCTTTAGTAAAGGTGATATAGTAAGTTTCTAACAAACATTTTCCCAGTGCCCTGGCAGAAGTGACTGGCCTGACCAGCACCTAAAATAGGGAAAGGGGAAGGGATTCCATATACTGCCTTTCTGTGGTTACAATCAACGTGATTTACATACTACATATAGGTACTTATTTTGTACCTGGGGAAATGGAGTTTTTAAGGGGGTCTTTTACTGAAGGTTAGCTCGAGTTATCTGCAGCAGGTTCAATTTTATTCCTATGGGCCCTGGTGCAGATAACTTGAGCTAATCTTTAGTAAAAGACCCTATAAGTGACTTGCCCAGAGTCACAAGGAGCTGCAATGGGAATTGAACCTGGTTTCCCTGGTTCTTAGGCTACTGCACTAACCATTAGGCTACTCCTAATATAATAGAAGAATAAACTGAGGTGACATAAATTGCTATGTACATAGGAGCCAACTTTTCAAAATGATTGGAGGAGCTAAATCCAATGGAACCTACCCCTCCCTGGACACAGTCAAGGAGTATGCTCAGTCTTGGGGGTGTTCAAGCACCCACAGAGCTTGCTCCTATGGCTATGTACAGTTATACAAAAAAAATCCGTTTTTGAATGTGGTAAAGAAAAGGAGAAGTTCTGGAACAGCAGCCCCATTGTAATGTAAGGGAGCAGATCTCACAAACCAGTGGCGTAGTCAAGGGTGGGCCCGGGTGGGCCCAGGCCAACCCACTTTGGGCTCAGGCCCACCCAGTAGCAGCAACTCTATGATGTGGCTGGCAGGGATTCCCAAGCTCCACCAGCTGAAAACTCAACAAAACTGTCCCTCCTGCATACCTTGTAAATAGCAGATCTTTGCCTGCAGCGAGCAGCGACTGATATATGCTGTGGGGCCAACATGAGCAGTGTGTATTAGATGCTGCTCGCTGCCGGTGAAAATCTGCTGTTTAAAAGATATGTGGGGGGGGGGGATTTTTGAGAGAGCATATGGTATACAGGCGAGAGAGGGAGAGACCAAATCACTTGTGTGACAAGGTGGAGTTCTTCTGCCCACCCATCTTGGGCTCAGGCCCACCCAAAATTGGGTGTCTGGCTACGCCCCTGTCACAAACACTGTAGGTATTGTTTTTAGAAACAAAGGAGGTAAGGATACTCTGTGCCTCCTAACTCCAAGAAACTTGAAAGACTGTACTGATATCCAGAACGAATTTCCATTACTGACCATAGTTTATCCAACACCTGACATTTTATTTCTACACATTCCAAAATTAGAGAAAACAGAATGAGAAGGAAAAGACACCTTTTCTCCAAGTGTACAGGCAGAGCAGATGGTGCCTTTGGTCCCAACATGACTGCCAGGGGTGGACGCAATCTCAGTGGGTGGAGCTTCAGTGCTGATGGTCACCTGGCACTAAATATAAAACAAACAATCCATGATTTCCCATTCTGAATTATGATTAAATTATTAGTTCAGGGAAACAAGCTTCTGACCATGCACAGAATACTGGACAAGCTTTTCTTTAAAAAAAAAATTCTCTTTTTTTCTTTTTGTGCATTGATTCATTCCTTTTCAGCCATGAATTTGATTGTATTACTTCCCAAATGCAAGATTGCACAAAAATACATGTTTTGTGCCAGTTTCATATTGCTTATATTTCTGTGAAAGCATTAGTCACCGGGGGGGGGGGGGGGGGGGGGGGGCTACTTCTTCAATCATAAAAGTTACCATATTGACGATCTTGGAACAAACATGTTACAGACTATCATATAATCAATAATCAATGCACAACAGTTCTGCTTTATCTTATTTATTATGGAGGAAATTCTATAAATGATGGTCAAAAATTGGAAAAAAAAATCTGTGCTAAGTGAAATTCTATAAATGGGGTACACCTCTTTTATAGAATTGCTCTTGGCACTGATTCCCGCGTCTAACTTTAGGTACCAAACTTACACCTGCTGAAACCTGGTGTAAATGCTGGCACCCAGGTTAGGCGCTCTTACCTGGTATTCTATAACTATGGGATGAATTCTATATATGGCGCTGAACAATTTGCCGCAGAAAAAAGCACTATTCTATAAGCTGTGCTTAAAGATAAGTGCAGATCATAGAATAGCACTAATGCCCTGGAATTATGCCTAACTTTAGGTGTGGTCATTTGCACCAACTGAAACATGGTGCAAATGTATGCACATAAATTGGGCGTATATACCTGTTATTCTATAACAACGTGTGTAAATGCTAGGAATGCCCCCATTCTGCCCATGACCCTCTCATTTCTGCGCCCCTTTTTTTTACTCATCGTAAAATTTAGAGCATAAATTCCAATTAAATCTAATTAGTGCCAACAATTGCTTGTTATAAAGCCAATTATTGGTGCTAAGTAGCTCGTTATTCAATTAGATTGCTAAATTTGTGCATGCAATTTTTGGTGATTTTTATAGAATTAGGGGGTATGTGTGTAAATTTTCAGAATGCCCCTGACATGCCCATGCACCTCCCGTGGTCACACCTCCATTTGAGATATGTGCTATGGGAGTTGCTTTATAGAACAGCATGCTGCCAGACGCATGCACAAATTTTAATGAGTGCCAATTAACATCAGTAATTGCTGGCAACCAATTATTGACGCTTAAGAGGTTGTTAGCCAATTAATTTGTGCACACATGTCACCAGCATGCCCAAATTTTGGCGCAGAAATTTGGGTGCCATATATAGAATCTGTGGGTATATTCCTTATTTATAGGGGGGATACATAATCACAAGAGATCTTTGTATCTGTCAGACAAGCCATAATGCTCCAGAAAGAAATAAAGGGGCCCTTTTGGAAAACTGCATTAAAAAATGAGCTTAGACTGTCCTAATGTGCTAACCCCCTAAATCTACGTGCCGGGATTTATGCCGTGTTTTCGTTGGTGTTAGGTGCTAAGCTAAGCATATTCTATATATCGCGCTTAGATCTGTCTCTTGGGTATCATTCTTAAAAATATTGGAGACTGTTTTAGATGCTGAACTCTTCTTTTAAGCAATATATATATTTTATCAAAAAATGCTTTTTCAAATGACATATGGTTTGTGCAGTAAAATATCTATTTATCCTTAAGGCATTAAGAGCATGCCAGTCATTGGGGGCAGGAACTAAGGCCACTTACTCCTGCCCCTTGCAGCTTCCCTGAAAAAATGGCTACCATGACCTCTCATGGCAGCTCATAGTACTAAGAAGTACCACAAGCTGCTATGATAGGTCATGGAAGTCATTTTTTCATGGAAGCTGCAAGGAGCAGGAGTGAATGGCTTTCGCTTCTGCCCTCAGTGGCTCCCACGGACCACCAGGGACATCAGGTAGGCCTGGGAGGAGGCTACCTAGACAGCAGGGGAGGTTTGGGGGCAGGAGGGGGCATTCCAACGGGGTTGGAGGGCTTTGATCGTGGAGGTAGGTTGGGGGAAAGGGAGGGAAGGAAGGGGGACTTTGTCAGAGGGCCAGGAGGGGCATGAGGGGATCTTCATGCACAAAACGTTATGCAGGTCTGGCCAATATATAGTTGGGACCCACAAAAATGTTTTATGTGGGGCCCCAGTTAAATATCGGCTGGGCACCACATAACCCAGCATCAGGAAAATTAGCTCTGAATAGTTAGTGCTGAGGCCGCACATGGTCCAGCACTGAATATCTGGGGCTAATCTAGCCGGCAACAGCATGTTTAAAAATTCTGACCGTCACTGGCTGAATATCGATTGAGTTGATTCTTTCTATGCTAATAAGCAATCTTGACTATTGTAACTCATTGCTTAAAGGAATTTGTACATTTGCACCTTGATGTCTTCAAATAATCCAAAACAAGGCAATTAAAATTAATCTCAAATGCTATAAAATGGGATCATGGCACTTCCCTTCTAAAGAAAGAACATTGGTTCCTGTATCCCCTGGGATTACATATGTAATCCCCTATTAAATTTGGGATTACCAGAAGAGTAAATCCCTGTAGAGAGTCACTGTGGGGAGTGACCAGGAGGTTCATGGGCAGGAGGAAGCCCACCCCAAGGGGAGCAGTTTTGAAATAAAATGCAGAGAGATAATGCTAGCAGACTGAAGAGTGACAAGAGGAGAGGAGACTAGGAGGAGATAAAGTTAAATGTTTACCCTTTAGAGCAGCTTTTTGTCTGTCTGTTTGATTTGGGTTTTTTCCTTTTGGTTTTCTGTTTTTTTGCTGCAGGTCTTTAGTTGCCTGCAAGCCCCTGCCAAGTGACCCGAAGAAGGAGAAGGGGAGACCACACTGAATGAAAGAAGTGAATCTATTGGCTATGGACAAGGAAAATTACTGCTAAGATAAACAGTAACTGTGAAGGAGAGCTCTGGGTGGGCAGTGGAGAGACCCAGCCCAGAAGAGTGGGATTGGAGCCATAGAGTGCCCATCCCATAGTCAGAGTGAACCAACACAAAGGTCACCCTGGGTGGAGGTCAGGCCATGACGGTCTGGACCTGAGATACAGAAAGGAGCCAAGACTAAGCCTTTGGAAGTTGGGGACAGAAGCCTGTAAAAAGTGTAAATAATCCTGTTTCGGAGTACCTTTTATGCAGTTGAAATGTTCCTGTGGGTCAAAGTTGAAGAATAAACCGAGTTTTAAACTGTTGCCTGTGAAGTGGTCATTTGGATTAAAAGGTGTACAACTGTCTTCCCACAAGCAGCTTAACTGATTTATTTAAATTTAATATACTTCCTTTACTGAACATATCACAGGGTAGTTTACATAATAAAAATTTTAAAAGGAAAATAGGAAAGGAACACTACAGTAATATAGGAAACCAACCATTCATACAACACAAGCTAAGAGAGAGAGAAAAAAAATAAACAGAATAGAATGGGTCAGTGGATTCAAAACACTAAGCCACCAAAAGCCATCTGATCTTCAAATGGCTTCTCAAATAAAAAAGTTTTGAGAGCTTCCCGAAATCTTGTGTAAGAGAGTTTAGTTGAACTTGGGTAGGGAAGACATTCCAAAGAGAGGGTGCAACAGAATAAAATGCACTGATTCGAGTCAAATCTAATCTAGCACTGTGAGGTGATGATATATGGAGGCAATGGTCATAAAGGGAGCTTGGAAGCCTGGGTGGTGCATAGGGGATAGCAAGAGTAGCAAGGTAAGAAGAGGAACCAAGATGAAGAGCCTTGAAGGTAAAGGTAAGGACCTTAAATTGAGTACAATATGTGATAGGTAATCAATAGTAAAGAATGAAAAGTGGTGTTATACAGTCAGAGCAATTGGCTTGCACTAAAGTCTGTAAAGCTATATTTTGTATTGTTTGAAGATGATGGAGTGTTGAAGCAGGGAGCCCCAAATAGATAACATTACAATACTCTAGATGAGAGATTATGAGGGCATAGAAAAATGTCATCTGAGAGGCTTTAGTAAGGAAAGGTTGTACCACACAAAAGTAGCAAAGACATTTTTGCCAAAGAAGCAATCTGCTCTTTGAAAGAGAGCTGTTGATCACTAATAGCCTACAAATATCTAAAAAAGGAAACTGTCTTAATAATCTGCCCATTAATCGAGAGACACCAAAGTGGAGCCTGGGAATTACTGGAAATCCAAGTAGCTTCTATTTTTGCTGTGCTAAGCACCAGGCAATTGTCATGAAGCCAAGAGAAGATATGTGAAAGAGCAGCATTTAGTTTAGTAAAATCTGGTTGGGCAAATGCAATTTTCTGTATCCATCTCATTTTCAAGGTAATATTATTCCTGTAGAGTTACTGTTAAATTGCATAAATAAAAAAAGAAGTTAAATGTAATAACGAGTCAGGGGCATAAGGAGACCTCTGAAATAAGAAGAATGAAGAGATTATCACTGACTGTGGGAAAGAAGGCAAGGGTTCAAAGGTGCAACTTGACTACTGAGACACAGAGTGCTTGGTATCGCCCACAGTGAAAGTATGCAGCTGCTTGTGAATCCAGTGACCAAAACTACAAGGAGTTCAATTGGAATTAGATTCAAGGGTTCATGGGGTTAACAAAGGAGAGCTTGCTGCTTTCATTTGTGATCTGCCTCTAAAAGAAAAACTTGGTGTAAATGCCCATGCCTATCTTACTGTAGTTGCGGAGTAGGTGTATTCTATAACACTGCGTGTAAATTTTAGGAATGCCCACGACACCCCCATGCTCCACCCATGGCCATACCCCCTTTTGAGATCCATGTGGTAGAATTTGCGTGCATCACTTTATAGAATACCAGTGGGCTCCTGGTTTTGCTGGTGGGGGTCCCCGACCCCTGCCAGCTGAAGCCTTCATCCAGTGCCAGTCTCGGTGCCGCGGCGTTGCCTGCCCTGCTCGCTTTTCCCCTCGTGTCCAGCACTCTCCTTTTAGTGAAACTGAGCATGCTCAATTTCACTAAAAGTAGCGTGCAGAACGCGAGGGGAAGAGCGAGCAGGGCAGGTAACGCAGTGATGCAGAGACCGGCGTTGGATGAAGGTTTCAGCTGGCGGGGGTTAGGAAGCCCCGCCAGCCACGGTATTTGCGGCGGTAAGGCAGCAAGGCACCGTGGGGGGGGGGGGGGAGGGGGCGGCAAACTAAAATGTGCCTCTCCACCTTGGGCTCTGGCCCCCTCCCACCGTGAGGTCTGGCTATGCCCCTGTAGAATACACTTCTATAAAGTGCTGTGCATAAATTCTACCACACGGATCTCAAAAGGGGGTGTGGCCATAGGAGGAGGATTCCTAAAATTTATGCACAGTGTCATAGAGTATGCTTAGCAAGTAGTGCACATAAATTCTTAATTCCTGCCAATTAGTGCTGTTAATTATTTGTTAGGGTCCAATTATCAGCGATGATTGGCTCATTAATCAATTAAGTAGCGCATGTAATTTGGCCACAGTCAGAACTGCACATGTAACTTTAGTTGCCATATATAGAATATGCTGGCATATGCACAAAATTGAGGCAATATGAACAGAGCAACATAAAATAAAGAAATATAGAGGTTCAAAACACAAGGCTGAAGATATACAGATTCAAAATTGACAATTAAAAAATGTATAGCTGGCTGTCGTGCCTACTGCTCTTTTTCAAGACCACACTGATAGTCTGATTAAGGTGAGGACCATTAACAAGCTGGTGTGTGGCTATTTTTTAAACTTCACTGGGTAGCAACACGGCCCCCCCCCCTCCGGCGTAACACGGCACCCCCCCCCCGACCAAGTCCCCAGCTGTCTACCAGCTCCGTCCACCCGGCGCCTCGCGCGACTCTGCACTGCTGTGGAAAAAAGAAAATCGTCCTATTTCCTAGAGGGCGGGACAGAGTGAGGGAAGGGCCGACGAGGCGATTTTCTTCTCTTACAGCAGCGCAGACGCGAGGCGCCGCACCACACAGCTGCCGGGTGGATGGAGCTGGTAGGGACTCGCCAGCAGAGCACACCCCCCCCCACCCGTTCACACCCAGGGTGGACCGCCCCCACCGCCCCACCCTTGGTACGCCACTGCTGGGTAGTAAACAAAGTTTAATGGTAGGCATCATATATTTTTAGTATGAGGATAATTCTATGACAGGGCGTCTGGGATATGAAGGTAAGCAAGTGCCTATTTCAAGCCTAGTCTATAAAGAAAATACGGCACCTACTTTTTTTTATAGACTACTAATACAAGTGGCATATTATGTGCCTGCATTTAAGGTGCGATCACTTACAACAGCCCCATGGCTGGTGTAAAAGCTCATATATAGAGGTTAGCAAGAAAGAGCACTCAGCTCAAACTCCACCCATGCACAAGTCTACTGGCATAGAATCAAAATCTGGTGTATACCTTTGATATTCTACAAGAGGTTATAGTAGTAGTAGTAGTATTTATGCACTTACATGCATAAATGACTAGAATACTGCCATTTATCTATGTTCCTGATGCCTAAAACCAGGTGGCTCCTTATAGAATTACCCCCTATAAGCCTCTTGGCACCTTCTGGATGAACAGGTTTATTGAAGTATAAGCTTCACTAGATACAGTATGGGTGAAACAAACAAACAAAAAAAGAATAAGTAAAAGACTTTCTTACAGGCCCACGAGAGATGTCACAGCAGGTTTCCAGCTCGGCATGACGGGAATCACAGTAAACAACAATCCGCTGAAGATCAAACTGGGAAAACAAAGATGAGAGCAAGTTAGTAGACATGTCTATCAAGAATTTCGTTTCTATCAATGAATCATGAGGCCCAGTCAGTCAAAAATGATACAGGCTGACTAGTCACTAAAAATCTTAAAAAAAGAAACCCTGCAGTTTGTTCATAGCAAACATTGTCCCCCTAAGACAAGGCTACTTAAATGGAGGACTGCAGTCTGTAGTCTGCACCTTGGAGCCCTCCTGTGTGGAATGCCGAGGTGCCTTTCTTTTTTCTACTCTGATGCCTGGGCAGGGGTGGACTGACCCTCAATCCCCTCCTCTGGCTCCAGGTTTGGGGCTCCCTACTTTAAATCATTTCTCTGCTCAGATCTCTGGCAACAGCAGTGATTTACACAGGCTGTCTGGCCCAGCCCAGAGCCTGCTTTCTGATGTGCCCCGTCCTTGCGGAAGCGGGAAGTTAGGTCAGAAGGAGGAAAGATGCAGCAGAGAGCATGATCCAGGCTGGGGCAGATGGCCTATGGGAAATGCTGCCACTTCTAGAGACCTAGACAGAAAATAATTTAAGGGGGGGGGGGGGGTGGCGGAGGGGATTGGATACAGGAGGAGCACTGGACCTAGGGCCAGAGGATGGGGTTGAAGGAGAGATGCAATGAGATATTGGACCCAGAGGAGGAAGGGAGGGGAGGGAGAGAGCTAAACTGGACAATGGAAGGGAGGGAAGGAAGCCAGAAGGGGGATACTGGGCTCGGGGGGCAGAGGGAAAGGACAGAGATATACTGAGCAATGGGAGGGAGGGATGGAATGAAAGAAGCAAGGTGGAAAAAGATTTTGGACCAGAGGAGGAGGGGAGGGAAAGAAGATTGTGACACAAACGAATGGAAAAACACAATGCTCAGACAATAAAGATAGAAAAAGAGCATTTTATTTGGTATTTATTGATTGATACATGTCCACGGTAGTTTGCAGACACCAGGTTTCAGACAGCTAAAGTTTCCAGACTTCCACTCAAAACATTTGAGTAGCCATGCCCTAGGAGATCATTTATGCCTGTTGTCCGGGGACCATTCCAGGTATTTTTGAGTGAATCAGCTTAAACTGGATAGTCTTTGCATGATTGTCTGGATACTTCAAAGTAATGCTGCTAAGGACTATTCAGAAAAGGAAGTTTGGAGGTAGGTTTCTGTGGGGTGGTAGTTTCCAAAGGGCCACGGCAATGTAGCGATCCTCCGAGGCTGTCTGCTTTCTGTCCTGGAGTACTCTGTCTGATCCGATCCGCCTCCTCTGACTCTACTTCCTGTTTGGTGCAATGAATCAGAGAGCGTACTCCAGGGCAGGAAGCAGGCAGCCTAGGAGGATCGCTACACTGCCACGGATGTATGGAAACTACTTTTTGCAGGTACACAGGAAGTGAGGTAGGGATTGACAGATTGAACCTGCTGGAGGGAGGGGAGGAAGAGAGGGAACAATTCTGGACCCCAGAGGTGTAAGGGAGGAAGAAAGAGTGCCTTCCGAGATGAGGGCTGGAGGGGATCCTCAAACTATGCACAAGTCACAGGATTTTACACCATTTTTAGGTGTAAAACTGCCCTTGACCTATGCATGGAATTGACCTATAGTTGAGTACATATGGTAATTCATTTAAGTAGCCATTTAGCCCTTTTGATACTGGGTCAGTTTTTCAGTTTAACAAAAAATATTTGAACTAGTGATAAGGCTAAACATCTGTTGCCTAGGTTTATGGTTAAAATACCATTAGCAGGTCAATTTTCAAAGGAAGTTAGACATCTAGTTTAACTTTTTTTTGTTGTTGTTGTTTAGGGCCTGAATATACATATGTAAACACTGCAGCTAGTGTTTACATTAATAGGCTGACTGCCACAACTGAATATTACCTTTTAGTTTTTTATTGACTTCAAGCAGCATCCTAGCTTTTATAGATGTTCAGTGAAGTAGTTAAAATGTTTGCAATTGATGCAGAATACAGCTTTGTTTTTTAATATAATTCTCTATTGGAGTTGTCTTAAAACTGTAAACCACTTTGAATCCTTTGGGAATGATAGTGGTATAGAAAACCAGTGGTGATCCTAGCCTGCATGACACCCGGGGCGGATCGCCGATGCGCCCCCCTCCCGGGTGCAGCGCGGCCCCCCCCTGGTGAAATGACACCCCCCCGGTGCATGCCGCTGGGGGGGGGGGGTGCCACGGCGCGCACCTGTCAGCTGAGTTCGCTAACTTCGCTGCAGCTCCCTCTGCCCCGACCGGAACAGGAAGTAACCTGTTCCGGGGCAGAGGGAGCTGCAGCGAAGTTAGCGAACTCAGCTGACAGGTGCGCGCCGCGGCACCCCCCAGCGGCGTGCACCCGGGGTGGACCACCCCCACCACCCCCCCCCTTGGTACGCCACTGTAGAAAACTCTGATAGTATAATATAGTATAGTATAGTTATATGCCAATACTTACATCAATAGGTATGCTGTCATAGAGACGCTTGCCAATGACTGTCTTGCCCTGGATGTCAATGTTTTCTCGTTCTTCGATAGGTAAGGTCTGCACCAGTTTGCAGTCAATGTAGAGGGAGACGGTGTTGGCCTGGATGCTGAGGGCGATCTTGTGCCAGTTCCGGTCAAACAGTTCCCCAACTTGTGCATTTCTAAAGACTGCTTTCACAGCATCCTTGGTCACTCCAATAGCACTGTATTCAACTGCTTTGTTCTCTCCATCCAGTCTGATTGAGACCTAAGAAATAACCCAGGCATGAATTAATATGTATAAATAGGCCCCCCTACTGATTAAACATTTATATTTGTTAACAGTGCTTTCAGGGATCAGTTTTCGACTAGCTCACATACTAGCTTTTGTGGTTGAGGCATGATTTCCAAGGCATAGGAAGTGGGTACTTTCTCCTGGACAACTGGTGTAGAACATCCCCCTAATTCTATAAAAAATCACCAAAAACTGCACACACAAAAGTGAGCATACGCCCAATTAAATTGAATAATGAGCCAATTAGTGCCAATAATTGGCTTTTTAACAAACAAATATTGGTGATAATTGAAATCTATTAACGTGTACACGCATAAATTTAGGCACATGATCCACGCCTAAAGTTTGCACATGTTCTGAAAAAGGGGGCACAGAAATGGGAGGGTCATGGGTGTTTCAGGGCAGAGTATAGGCGTAGATTCCAGCTACATGCCCTATTATAGAAGAAGGGGTTTCACTCATAAATTTAGGTGGGGTCATTAGCACCGCATTTTCATTGGTGCAAATGGACACAACTAGATTTACATGTGACCCTTCTGCTTAAGAACTATTCTATAAACCACATCTTAGGTGCGGCTTACAGAATAGAGCTTAAGTGTTTTTTTTTCCGCATGGTTTATAGAACCCACCCTCATATGTACTAAAATCACCCATGTAAGTGTATACTTTGTACTCATTCTTTTCTATGGGTAGCTGAGAGGTGTAAAAGAGTGCACACATTTGTGAAAATGGCATGTATATATCCTATTTCCTTCCCCCAATCTACACACGCCTCTAGGAATGTCTCCTCACAGACCAAATAAGAGGAGCAATTCTCAGTGACTCATTTTATCTAGCTAAATTGCTATTTAGTTAGTAAAATGTTTGAAGACTGTCCTCCCCATTATCTTCTCCCAGTTGAAATGATATTGACCCTTTAAGAGCATAGTAGGGGAAAAATATCAATATGCTACATACAATCATGAAGATGGGAAGCAGGTCCTGTGAGAGCGAGGGGACACAGTATGATGACCTCATCCCCAGAAGTGGCGAGAGAAAATCGGCAATAGGAGAGCTGCCTTTTGGCTAAATAGTAGAGCTGTTGGCCCTAGACCAGAAGATTGCTGATGCCATCCCCAGCAGCGATGTTTCCTCAAAACAGCAAGTGGTAGGTTGACAAAAAGGAAGCAAAAAGTAATAACTCTAGTCCCATCTGTAAATCATTATCTTAAAAGATCACTTTTCTTCCCTATGTTCTCTGATTGTAAAGTCAAAGGCATGGAAAATTACTGAAGGAAGAACAAAACATATAAAGCTCGGCCTAAAATTCAACTGCTGGACTCTCTCCACTAGGAATTATTAGGAAAAGAATTGAGCATAAAATAGAGAACGTTATAATGCCTCTGTACTACTTTATGGTGAGACTGCATCTTGAGAATTGTGTGCAATTCTGGTCATCGTATCTAAAGAAAAATGATGTTGTTGAACTGGGAAAGGTACACAGAAGGGTGACCAAAACAATTAAGGAGATGGAAAACTTTTCATTTGCAGAAAGGCTAAAGAGGTTAGAGGTCTTCAGCTTAGAGAAAAGATGGCCGAGGGGAGACATGATAGAGGTTTATAAAATCCTGAATGGAGTGGAACAGGTAAATGTGAATCACTTACTCTATCATGAAGTGAAAGATTAGGGGACATTCTATAAAGTTACATAGAGGGGCATTTTCGAAAGAAACATCTAAGTCAGAATTTGGTCATTTTACAAAGACGTCCAAATTCTGAGGCGGGAAGAAGGTCATTTTCGAAAAAGATGGACGTCTATCTTTTGTGTTCGAAAATACCATGGACATCCTTGAATTTGGACGTTTTGTGATTTGGATGTCTTTGATTTTTGGCCATTTTCAAAACAAAGACATCCAAGTCTAAAACGTTCAAAGTCAAGCCATTTGGACATGGGAGGAGCCAGCATTTTTAGTAGATTGGTCCCCCTGACATGCCAGGACAGCAATCGGGCATCCTAGGGGGCACTGCATTGAACTTCATAAAATGCTCCCAGGTACACAGCTCCCTTTACCTTGTGTGCTGAGCCCCCCAAACTTCCCCCAAAACCCACTACCCCCAACTGTACACCACTACCATAGCCCTTACGGGTGAAGGGGGCAGCTATAAGTGGGTACAGTGGGTTTCTGGTGGGTTTTGGAGGGCTCACAGTTTCCTGCATGTGTAACAGGTAGTTGGGGTATGGGCCTGGGTTCACATGTCTGAAGTGCATTAAACTACTCCAGGGACCTGCATACTGCTGTCATGGACTGGAATATGACATCTGAGGCTTGCTTAGAGGCTGGCAAGTAATGTCCTTCACCACATTTTGGGGGGTGGGGGGGTGGGAAGGGGTTAGTGACCACTGGGGGAATAAGGGGAGGTCATCCCTGATTCCTTTCAGTGGTCATCTGGTCATTTGGGGCACCTTTTTGTGCCTTATTTGTAACAAAAACAGGTCCAGCTCACAACATCCAAGTTTTAGTGCTGGACGTTTTTGCTTTGTTCCATTATGGCTCAAAGACGTCCAAGTCTTGGGAATGCCCAAGTCCCACCTTGAACACGCCTCTGATACGCCCCCTTGAGATTTGGAGCAGGCCACAGAAGGACATTTTTACATCTAAGGACTAGTTTTGCACTTACTTTCTCCCTTACCTGTGAACTGAAACAATAACCCCTACCTGATACCTTTAATAAATATTATTTTTGTTTCACCTTAATCCGCTGTGTGGATCTGTTTTATTTGGGTTCTGGGCCTGCCCTCATTTACATTACCACACAGATCAAAGGGAATAATATGCTCGATTTACGAAAATTGCAAGGTGGAATGGTGGAAACAAAGACTGCATTCTTCTATGCTGCCTCTTTGCTCTGGAACTCATTATCCTTGGCCTTACAGGGCCATCTTTCCCATATTTCAAATTAGCTTTGAAAACTTATCTATTTCAAAGGACTTACACTGACCTCAGACAGCAGTAGTGGTACAGCCTATTCTCTCTCTTTACTTATGCGTCTCTGTTCTATAATTGTACTGATATTCCTTTATGTTTTACATTCTGTTATTTTATGTACACTGCTCTGTTATGCTTTGTCAAGAAAAGTGATATATTAAGCCAAATGAACCATAAATTATATCTGAATTCAAGAAAGCATAGAACAAGCGTACAGAACCTCTTAGGGAAGGGAAGAGACAGTACGTATATGGTATGGATGGGCGGACTGGATAGGCCATACGGTCTTTATGTACCATCATTTTCTATGGTTCTAAAGACTAACATCATACGCTTTCCTTATGTTAACTAAATTAGCCCACCCTAAACAAATACCAAAAGATCAATAAAACAAACTTTAAACCCCCCCAGAAATTAAGGACAACTGTCTGAAAAAAGTACCTACCTGTGGTATGCCATACTTGTCAATAATCTGCCAAATGTACCAGTCTTCTCTTCTAGAAGTCTTCCGAAATCGGAAAGTTGTCACAAAGGCATATTCATCAGGCAACCCTTGTGGAAATACATCTCTGAAAGAAATAGATAATTAATTTAAGAATGCATTATTCCAGCAACTGTCCAATATGGTGTTGGACAAAGAACCATTTAGGATCGAAGCAGAGAATTTTATAAGGGACTTTAGAATGCAGAACAGTATTTTAGATGCCCAAGTAAGTGCTTACAAATTGCCCCATTACATAAACATACAAAAGTAGGCCCATAAAATTATAGCACCTATTTTTATGAGACACATTTGCAGACGTTTTTAGGTATATCTTCCAATGGGAGTTTTCAGGTAGGCTATTTTGTAAAATAACTTAGGGCCCCTTTTACAAAGATGTACTAGCATTTTTAGCGTGTGATAATCATGTAGATGTCCATAGGAATATTATGGGTGTCTACACAGTGTGGTGGAAATACTAGTGCACCTTTGTAAAAGACCCCCTTAGGCTCTTACATTACATTTCTAAAACCAGTACAACATATGTTTTAAATAAAATAAATATCCACCTATGTGCCATTTCCACTTGTTAGAAAATGTCTTTCCCTTAGCACAGACATATAAGTTTCTGAAGTTTTGTGCTGAGAACAAATCAGTAGAGGAGCTCAGAATTTGTATTTGGACAGCACATAGAGTGGCTCCACCAGCACCACAGTGTCAGAGCCTCTTAGGGCCAGATGCACTAAACTTAACGAGCCTTTAACGATCCATTAACGAGCAAGTAGTAAACCCTGGCATGCACTAAAGGCTTCTCCGAGCCTTTTTCCGACGACGGTAGCCGCTAACGAAAACGGAATGCAGATGAGCAAATTGTGTAGAAACCCTATTGTAATGAGATGCACTAACCTTTTCCAATTGCCTTAACTCTGGAAAATCTAACGAGAGGTCTGTACCTGTCGTTGGGGCTTCAGTATAAAAAAAAAGACGAGCTGTACCTATGGACGTCCTTTATGGACGTCCTTCGCCCTCCCCTGAGATCGCCGCCGCTTCCCCTCCCTCTGCATTGAAATGACAGCTTCCCGCAGCCCCGGCCTCCCCGCCATCCTCCGCACCCCTGAGGCACCGGCCCTGCCACCCCCCCTGAGGTCATCACTGCTGCCGCTCCCCTTCCCCCCGCTCCCCTCCGTCTGCCACCGGGCCGGGCCCTCACAGCACCTCTCACCTCCGTGTGAAGGCGCTGCAGCAAGCAACAGCTAATCGCTTCACTTCGGACTTCCCTCCTTTCCTCCCTGGCCCGCCCTCGTCTGACGTGTAAGTAACTTATGTCAGACGAGGACGGGCCAGGGAGGAAAGGAGGGAAGTCCAAAATGAAGCGATCAGCTGTTGCTTGCTGCAGCACCTTCACACAGAGGTGAGAGGCGCTGTGAGGGGGCAGCGGGGGCGGGGCCCCGGGGGTGCGGAGGATGGCGGGGAGGCCGGGGCTGCGGGAAGCTGTCATTTCAATGCAGGGGGGAGCGGCGGCGATCTCGGGGGGGGGGGGGCGAAGGACGTCCATAAAGGACGTTCATAGGCACAGCTCGTCTTTTTTTTAAAATATATATATAGTGAAGGACATCCATAAAGGACGTCCTTGGCATGCGCAGAGCAGCCAGGATAACGCTTGGCTGCTCTGCGCATGCTCGACCGGCCGACTGTTTAATGATGGAATAGAGAATGCAAGTGAGCTACAACGAGCAGCTCATTTGCATTCCTATTTCTTGATGCATGCCAGTTCCTTACTGATTCGCTAAGGGAATCGGTAAGGAAAGGGCTTTAACGAGTCTTTAGTGCTTCTTGCCCTTAGTCGTAGGTCTGTCTCTGCTGCAGGGCATATTGTACAGCAAGTGTTTTCTAATGATTTTTAGGTCAGCTGCAGTGGTTTCTGCTTCTTTTCATGTGATGTCAATGTTTTGAAGTGTCTGCCTCTCTTCCTTTTTAAATTTACTTTTATACTGCCTGCAGCCCTGAAAGTGGTGTACAATCAAGTACTTATATACTACCTGCAAGCCTGAAAGCTATTGAAGTGGTGTATAGTCAGGTATGGTAGGTATTTCAGCAAAATGCAGAGCCAAGGAGGAGTGGAAACAGAACCAGGCTCTTCAAGAAACAGACCGAAGACGTTAGGGTTTATTGTGGGAAGACTCTAAAAGGTACCCTGTTTCAGCACAAGTAGTGCCTTCTTCAGGAGTCTTGGTACTTTATTTCCAAGAGTTAGTAGACAGAACGTTTTGGGATAGAGTCTCTGGTGGATGACGTTCTGGTCTTTAAAAAGACCCTTGGTGCACAGTGGAAAATGTGGCTGCTAGATGCCACTACTACGACTAGCTAGTGGCGTCTAGCAGCCACATTTTCCACTGTGCTTGGCCACTATTGGAATCAGGATACTGGGCTAGATGAACCATTGGTCTGATCCAGTATGGCTACTCTTATGTTCTTATTTTTGGAAATAGTAAACAAGTGATTTATCTCTACCCACTCCACTTCACTCAGTATTTTATAGACCTCTATCATATCTCCCCTCAGCCATATCTATGCTGAACAGCTGTAGCCACTTTAGCCTTTCCTCATGGTAAGTCGACCCATCCCCTTTATCATTTCCATCACCCTTCTCTGTACCTTTTCTAATTCTGCTATATCACAGTATTCAAGGTGCGATCACACCATGGAGTGAAACAAAGACATTATAACATTCTCACTTTTGTTTTTTATTTCTTGCCTAATAGTTCCTAAAATTCTATTTGATTTCTTAGCTGCTGCTGCACACTGAGCAGAGAGTTTCAACATATCATCAACGATGACACCTAGATCCTTTTCCTGGGCGGTGATTCCTAATGTGGAACCTCGCATCACCTAGCTATAGTTCAGGTTCCTCTTTCTCACATTCATCACTTTGCACTTGCTCACATTAAATGTCATTTGCCATTTGGATGCCCAGTCTCCCAGTCTCATAAGGTCCTCTTGCAATTTTTCACAGTTCCTATTGTGATTTATCAAAAGTGAATAACTTTGTGTCATCAGCAAATTAAATTACCTCACTTTCAGAAGGCGTTTGACAAAGTGCCGCACGAAAGACTCCTGAAGAAATTGCAGAGTCATGGAATCGGAGGTAGGGTATTATTATGGATTAAGAACTGGTTGAAAGATAGGAAGCAGAGAGTAGGATTGCGTGGCCAGTATTCTCAGTGGAGGAGGGTAGTTAGTGGGGTCCCGCAGGGGTCTGTGCTGGGTCCGTTGCTTTTTAATGTATTTATAAATGACCTAGAGATGGGAATAACTAGTGAGGTAATTAAATTCGCCGATGACACAAAATTATTCAGGGTCGTCAAGTCGCAGGAGGAATGTGAACGATTACAGGAGGACCTTGCGAGACTGGGAGAATGGGCGTGCAAGTGGCAGATGAAGTTCAATGTTGACAAGTGCAAAGTGATGCATGTGGGTAAGAGGAACCCGAATTATAGCTACGTCTTGCAAGGTTCCGCGTTAGGAGTTACGGATCAAGAAAGGGATCTGGGTGTCGTCGTCGATGATACGCTGAAACCTTCTGCTCAGTGTGCTGCTGCGGCTAGGAAAGCGAATAGAATGTTGGGTGTTATTAGGAAGGGTATGGAGTCCAGGTGTGCGGATGTTATAATGCCGTTGTATCGCTCCATGGTGCGACCGCACCTGGAGTATTGTGTTCAGTACTGGTCTCCGTATCTCAAAAAAGATATAGTAGAATTAGAAAAGGTACAGCGAAGGGCGACGAAAATGATAGTGGGGATGGGACGACTTTCCTACGAAGAGAGGCTGAGAAGGCTAGGGCTTTTCAGCTTGGAGAAGAGACGGCTGAGGGGAGATATGATAGAAGTGTATAAAATAATGAGTGGAATGGATCGGGTGGATGTGAAGCGACTGTTCACGCTATCCAAAAATACTAGGACTAGAGGGCATGAGTTGAAGCTACAGTGTGGTAAATTTAAAACGAATCGGAGAAAATTTTTCTTCACCCAACGTGTAATTAGACTCTGGAATTCGTTGCCGGAGAACGTGGTACGGGCGGTTAGCTTGACGGAGTTTAAAAAGGGGTTAGATAGATTCCTAAAGGACAAGTCCATAGACCGCTATTAAATGGACTTGGAAAAATTCCGCATTTTTAGGTATAACTTGTCTGGAATGTTTTTACGTTTGGGGAGCGTGCCAGGTGCCCTTGACCTGGATTGGCCACTGTCGGTGACAGGATGCTGGGCTAGATGGACCTTTGGTCTTTCCCAGTATGGCACTACTTATGTACTTATGTTATTCCCATTTCTAGATTTATTTATTTATTTATAGCATTTATACCCCGCTCGATAGCAGGTTCAGTGTGGCTTACAAGGTATGGTACATATAAATATGTTAAAAAGCAGCAGTCCTAGCACAGACCCCTGGGAAATCTCACTATCTACCCTTCTCCATCGAGAATACTGACCTTTTAACCCTACTCTCTGTTTTCTATCTTTTAACCAGTGTTTAATCCACAATAGGACATTATCAGCTATCCCATGATTTTCTAATTTCCTCAGGAGTCTTTCATGAAGTACTTTGTCAAGTGCGTTTTGAAAATCCAGATACACACACATCACCTGGCTCACCTTTATCCACATGTGTATTCAACCCTTCAAAGAAATGCAATAGACTGGCAAGGCATTTGATGGAGACTTATTACAATTTTCTCTTTTCTAATGTATAGTATACTTGTGATGCATTTGTAACAGACTGAAAACCAGTTTTAACAGAATCTCCTGCTGAGTGAAAAAATATTCACACCAAAGTTTGAAACCAGATTGAATTCAGTGTCCAAACTGATATGTTAGGGAAGCTAAATTCATTTATATATTTTCTTATTCCTACATCCCACTTCCACAATATTGCTTACAGTCTTAGAAATCTAAAAACAGCAAGTAAATCTTTCTGTCTGAAAATTCAAGAAACAGTCGTTTCTACTTGCAAAACATTGTATGCAAACAATACCGGCAGGATGAGGGCAGTATTGTATATAATAACTCTCTCCTAGTATAATTATAGCAAACCGGCACATCCTAAATATGAAAAGTGAAAGATCTTAGATAATCTGCTGTCTCCATGGGTATCAGCACAGCTGCATGACAACAACAAAAAATACTTAGAAATATTCCCGGGTTCTCCTTTAGGATTCATTTAAAAGAGCTCATGCCACCTATTTCCTCTGTTCCAGACTAGGTTTGTGTGCCCACATGAGACGTGGAGGTGCATTTTCAATATGATGCCTAAGTCGGACTTTGGACATTTTGCGCTACACGTACCAAATCTGAATAGAAAACATGACCATTTTTGAAACTGCAAAATGACTTTTTTTTTGTGAAAATCTCACACAAGTAAAAAACGTAGAAAATTAAGCCATCGGGATGTAGGATGGGACAGCATTTTTAGCAGACTGGTCCCCCAGTCATCCCAGGAGAGCAATGGGGCACCCTAAGGGGCACTGCTGTGGACTTCATATAAATGTTCCCAGGTACACATCTCACCATTGCTCCCTTATCTTGTCTGCCAAGCCTTCCAAAACCCACCCAAAACCCTCTACCACCAACTGTATACCACTACAATAGCTCTTATGGGTGAAGGGGACACATATATGTGGATACAGTGGGTTTCTGGTGAGTTTTGGAGGGCTCACAGTTTCCACCACAACAGCAACAAGTAGGGGGAGGTATGGGCATGGATCCACCTGACTACAGTGCACTGCACCCACCACTAGTCTACTCCAGGGACCTGCATGCTACTCTAATGGATCTAGCTACAACATCTGAGGCTGTCATAGAGGCTGATAAATACTATTTTTATTCAGATTTGGGGGTGGGGTGGGAGGGGGTCAGTGACCACTGGGGGAGTAAGGGGGTCATCCCTGATTCCCTCCAGTGGTTATCTAGTCATTTAGAGCACCTTTTTGTGCCTTATTCATTCTGAAAACAGGTCTAGACCAAAACATTGAAGTTTTCTCCCTAGACGTTTTCATTTTGTTCCATTATGGCTGTAAAACATCCAAGTGTTTGGCACGCCCTATGCTCACCCTAATCCTGCCTTGGAAATACCCCCAACACGCCCCCTTGTGATTTGGATGCACTGCAGTCGAATTGCATAGATAGACGTCTAAAAAAACAGGTTTTGAAAATACTGATTTGAACTTTTTGAGAAGAAATCTGTCCAAATGGTGCTTTATGACACTTTTTGGATATTTTTCTCTTTCAAAAATTTAGCCTCTTGATGTGCTCCAGTTTGGGACATGGAGAACTATTTCTGGTAGAGAGGTCATTTTTTTTAAGTTCAATATATTTATTGAAAAATTCAAATATATACAATCCTCAACCCCCAGGACATCATTCTCAAATATCTGAGTTCCCAGCACAATTAAACATTAACAAGTTGACAAAAAGCATCCAGTGGTGCCTACACCCTTTTAAACTGTTGAATGTTACACCTCTTAAGAAGAGCCACTTCTACAAACAGACAACATTCCGCCAGGCATTCACTGACAAAGCAGTATCATCTTTCCATTCTGATAAATCCAGTTGTATAGCTAAGACCATAAGCATATCAAACAACTTAGCTTTATCTTTGCTCAAAAGAGGAACCCTAGAGAACCATTTCTGGTAGAGAGGTAATTTCTAAGTTTGGCAAATAACGGGAAGCTGACTTAGAGACACTGTATATTATAAGAAAACCAAACAGATGCTCTTTACTGGCATCTTCTCTGTACTGCATAATTCATAAGTAGCTTAAAAGTTGTAGGCATGGACCTCATTACTCCTGCCCCAATATGCAGAATCACTTTTCTGAAATCACCCACACCTGTAACTTGGCAGAGGAAGTACTCTACGCAAGCATCAACGTAGCTAAGAGCCAAAAGTTAAAAATGCCCTGTTAATGTGTCAGTCATCACCCTGCCTTCTTTAAATATGTTCAAAACAACTTAGGTATCTCTGTACTATAGGAATCAAAGTGGAAACAAGGACATATACAGGGTGAACAAAACTCTTTTATATACTGTGAATAAAGTTACTTTTTTCCGTTGGAAGAAAAAGAAAAAAGAACATTGTAGAGGAATGAAAGAAATGCCTGATCTAAATTGTTGTTAGAAGAATAATCATCAAACAACAGTCTTGTGAATAATGCATATCTGGGGAGAATTCAGCAGCATGTACTGGGTTTTCAGTATGCCACAGATTTGCTCAAAAAAATTGTACTTGTGGACCAGTGAGAAGTATGATAGTGCCCTTCTAAATCAGTAGATAGAGACAGGAGACAATAACTAGAGCAAGAGAGGCCGGCTTGGATGTAGTAGTGATCAGGAAGATATGGCAGAAAGAGAACCATGACTGGAATATAGCTATATAAGACTATAATCTAGTCAAGGAGGGCAAGCTAAGAAAGGGAGGAGGGACAGCCGCAACACCCAGCATGTGCAGAGATAAGGGCTGACATCAGGCTTTAGTGGCATCTTGGTCATACATGCCATCTTTGTAAAATATAAATTCTAACAAAATGTTCCCAAAAGTAAAAAAAAAAAAAAAAACTAATCTCCATACACACAAATACAATCGCACAACAAGCAATAAATACATATATATTAGAAAATTGTTAGGATTATCAACATCAGTCAGCTCTTATCCATTTATATCAGCTAGCTCATTCAGACACAATCACATTCTGGGCAATTAGCTCTGCTTAAGGGGAAAATCTTCACAAATGACCAATCAGAGCTTCGAATGACCAAACACTTGATGGCTGGCAAATTAGTATATGATCTCATTTTCAACAGCCTACTGCAGTGGTTCTTAACCTTTTTTCAGTCAGTTCACACCTGACAGATGATGCTCATATATGTGAAACATCACATACATGACCCCTCATGGACATTTGGTCTGACACAGTATAGTAATTTTTTTTTAGTTAAATGTAAACATGCTCTGCATCCACAAAACCCATATTCCCCCTATCTCATGTCATCTGATTAATAGCAACATAAATCTCTCCACATTGTTAAATACAAAATCTGAAAAAGAAAATCCTAACTCAATGTGCATGTAGCAAACCTACCATAAAAGAAAAGCACTAATTCCTATGATTCAAACAACTTGAACCCTACCTTTGAATAGGCAGCACTACAAATATTACATGGGCCCTAGAACACCCATACACCTACTACTAGTAAAACAGAACAGAATACCACACCTCATTCAGAGGCAAAACACAGACAGATCCTCACCAATACAGAACAAGGGCAAAACACAGACAGACCCTCACCAAATACAGAACAAGGGGTCACAAATGAGAAATAGAAAAATGACGACAAAAACTGAACTGGGAACCTCAGTAAGTCAAACTAGACTTGCACCACAACATGGGAGAAATAAAAGCAGAAATGTCTTTGTATTTTGTTCAGTAAAAAGGAAATGCATCTGTGATACACATTTTCCATAGCTAACATACAGTAGAGCACTGATAGCATGCGGTAGATGGGAGGCAAAAACCTTGGAACCATGTGCTATCCGTGAACGTATAAGCAAATATGCCTCCAGAGTTTTCTTACAAAATTCACCAAAGAAGCACTTACACAACTCTGGAGGCAGGCAGGAGGCTGCTGATTAAAAAAGAAAAAAATAAGATTAAAAAACTAGGCATCAAGGACTACAGTACTGCATTGTACCACATACAAACAAGTCCTATGTACAAACCTGGCATCATTGGGATACATGTTGCTGTTGTGTACAATCTGGACTCGCAGAATAACAGTGCGCGTACAAATGGTGCATCACTTCACTATATTCCACTTAAATTCAAAATAAAGCATTTTTTTCTACTTTTGCTTTCTGGTCATTTTATTTTTCTAAACTTGGTGGTCTCAGTTTCTCTTTTCAGCTTTCCTATCTTCTCTCCTCCAGTGTGTGCTATCCATTTGTCCTTTCTCCAATTTCTGCCTGTCTTCTTCCATTCTCTCAGTTCCCCTCCATCCTTATGGTCCAGTATTTTTCTGCCTCTTATCCCTTCCCATCCACCCCTATTATTCAACATCACCCTGTCTCTCCTACACCCCTATCGTCCAGCAGCTTCATGTCCTCTCTCTCCCTCCCTCGCTATAGTCCATCAGCTCTGTGTAACCTTTTCCACCCACCACCACCCCTATAGTCCAGCAGCTCCCTGTCCCCTACACCTTATGGTGCAGCAACTCTATCCCCTCTCCCCTACAACTCATGATCCAGCAGTTCTGTGTCCCCTCTCTTGTCCCACCCCTATAGTCCAGCAGCTCCATGTTCCCTACCCCTATAGTCCAGCAAGTCTCTGTCTCCTCTCCCTTAAGGTCCTGCAGCTGCATGACCCCTCCACCTCTCTCTCTCCTTCCTCTCCCACCCCTATAGTTCAGCAGCTCCACATCTCCTCTCCATCCACCACCACTATAGTCCAGCGGCTCTATGTCCCCTATACCTTATGGTGCAGCATCTTTGTGTCCCCTCTCCCCTCCAACTCATGATCCAGCAGCTTTATGTCCTCTTTCTTCCACCACCCCTTTAGTCCAGCAGCTCCATTCCCTTCCCCCACCATCAATATGTGCTAGAAACTCCCTGTCCCCTCTCCCTTAAGGTTCTACAGCTTCATGTCCTCCCTCTACCTCCCTCCCTCCCCTACCACCCCTATAGTCCAGCAGCTCCCTGTCCTCTCCGCTCCCCTTGCCCCCTTATGGTCCAGCAATTCTGTGTCCCTTCTCCCCCAACCCCCTATAGTCCAGTAGTTCCATGCCCCCTCCCCCACCACCCCTTGTACTCTCTCCTCCTCCCCATGCTCCCTTATGGTCCAGCAACTCCCCTTCCCCTTTATGATCCAGCAACTCTGTGTCTCCTCTCCTCCAAACCCATAAACAAGTCCATAAACCACTACTAAATGGGAAAAATCCACAATTCCAGGAATAACATGTATAGGATGTTTGTATGTTTGGGAAGCTCGCCAGGTGCCCTTGGCCTGGATTGGCCACTGTCGTGGACAGGATGCTGGGCTTGATGGACCTTTGGTCTTTTCCCAGTGTGGCATTATTTATGCACTTATAATCAAGCGGCTCCATATCCCCTCTGCCCTCTCCACAGACCAGCAGCTCTATGCCCCCAAACCTAAAAAAGTGCAGCCTCATCTGGGAGAGAAGTGTCTTGTCCACAAGGAAGGTGAGCCCTTAGGTCCTGCAAGGCCCTGAAGGACCTCAGAGGACAGCCGTGCAACACCAAGTCTTCACCCGCGGCGACCGCTGTTCACCAAGGGTTGAGCCCCCAGCTGCAGGCGGTCAACGGGACTTCTGGAACCGCGGGGTTGATGAACTGGCCCAGACTGGAACCAGGAGAGAAGAGGGCAGATGGAAAAGGAGACGTCCAAGAACAGGCAACAGTTCAGGGCAGGCAGCTAACAGCGTAGTCAGAATCAGGCAAAAGGTCAAGGCAGGCGGCTAGCAGGGAAAACCAGGAACAGTCCAAAAGTCAAAACCAGAAGTACAAGGAAACCAACTGAGCATAGGAACAAGCGGAAACTGGCCTCGGGAAACAGAACCTGAAGCAATGTCCTATCTCAGGCCCGCTCCTTAAATACTGTCAGCATTCAACCGCCCAGCCCCCGTAGACATAGCCGGCCAATCAGAACCTGGTTATCGACAGAACCCTTCTGATTGGCTCTGTCCGACCTCCCAGGCGGGACCACAGTACTGGCCTCCCAATCTAACTCCTCTGAGGCGGAGCTTCGGATTCCTGCGCCCGAGAATGAAGAAGACGCCGGCCATCGCGACTCGGCACCATTTCCCCTACTGGCGCAAGCACAGCCCCCATTGCCGGCGATCGAGAGTCCGGCAGCCGCGATCGCCGGCCCCCAGCCTTGGCCCCGGACAGGGCGGCCATCACTGCAGCGAGCCCCAGCTCCCCGCCGCAGCCTCAAGAAAGCCGGTCTTCGCTGTGGCAGACGCCGGCTCTTGCCTCCCGCGGAGGAGCAGCTAGAGGGAGCGACGGATGTGACAGTATCCCCCCCGGATGCCCCCCTCCTCCTGGGTCCTGGTTTCTGAGGATAACGATCATGGAAGGCCCGTACCAACTCCGGGGCATGTACATTGGTAGCCGGCTCCCAGGAATTGTCCTCGGGACCGAAATGCTTCCATGATAACAGGTAGAGCAGCTTTCCCCGACGCCTCTTGGAGTCTATGATTTCTTCAACCTCATACTCGGGATCGGGGTCAGCCTCTGGAACAACTGACTCTTTATTCTGTGGATGCCATTTAGACCCCCGAAAGACCTTCAACAGAGAAACATGGAAGGCATTATGGATCCGCAGAGTACTAGGTAGCCGCAGGCGGTATGTCACAGCTCCGATCCGAGACTGGACAACAAACGGCCCGATGTACCGTGGCCCCAGCCTCCGAGAGGGCACCCGGAGCCTCAGGTATTTGGTGCTCAGCCATACCTTCTGCCCCGGCTGCAAAACCGGGGCGGGGCGCCGGTGTCGGTCAGCAAACGACTTATACCTGGCGGCTGCTTTCTGTAGTTGCTCTCGGGCCAGATTCCAGACTTCCCGCAGGTCAGCCAGGGTTTGAGTAACCATGGGCATAGAGGAGTCAGAGGGTATGGGTGGAGGAAGCCGCGGATGTTGTCCATATACCATGAAAAATGGAGACTGCCCAGAGGCAGAGTGTTCACTGTGGTTATAGGCGAACTCGGCCCATGGAAGAAGGGATGCCCAGTTGTCTTGCCGCCTGTTGACAAAAGCCCGCAAGAACCCCTTCAACGTTTGGTTAATCCTTTCCACCATCCCGTTGGTCTGCGGATGGTAGGCAAAGGAGAAATGGGTAGCAACCCCCAGAGCAGAACACAGGACTCTCCAGAATCGTGAAGTGAACTGTGCTCCGCGGTCACTGATGATCCTGACTGGTAGCCCATGGAGCCGGAAAATATGCTGGATGAACTGTTGGGCTAACAGTGCTGCTGACGGAAGCCCTGGCAGGGGAACGAAGTGTGCCATACGGGAGAACCGGTCTACCACTACCCAAATCACAATGTGCCCCTGGGAACGGGGAAGATCCGTAATGAAATCCATAGACAATTCCTCCCAGGGGGCTGCAGGAATGGGCAAGGGCTGCAGATCTCCCCAGGGGCGCCCCACCACCGACTTGGTCCGGGCACAGGTAGGGCAGGTCGTGACAAACTGAAGGATATCTTGCTTCATACGAGGCCACTGGTACTGTCGAGAAATCAGCTGGAGGGTTTTTTAGAACCCAAAGTGTCTGGCCCATACAGAGGAATGTCCCCACCGCATGACTTTTTCCCGGTCCTGCGGAGGCACAAGTTCCCGCATCGGGGTGACCCTCCCCGGGGCCGCACAGAGGCAGGCCGGATCCAACATAGGATGAGGCTCCTCAATGTCCTCTGGAGCTTTGAAGGCTCGGGAGAGGGAGTCCACAGGGGTATTCTGTGCAGCTGACCGGAACACAAGTTGAAACCGGAACCTGGCGAAGAACAACGACCAGCGGGCTTGCCGTGGATTCAGCCTTTGGGCCTCCTGCAGATACAAAAGATTCTTGTGGTCCGTAATCACTGTAAATCGATGCTCTGCCCCTTCCAGCAGATGTCTCCACTCTTGCAGGGCTAACTTCAAAGCTAGTAATTCTCGGTCTCCTACAGTATAATTGCGTTCCGCTGGGGAGAACTTTCGGGAGAAAAAGAAGCAAGGTTGACGCCGGCCCTTGGCGTTAACTTGAGAGAGGACTGCCCCGGCGCCCAAAGCAGAAGCGTCCACCTCTACCACAAAAGGCTTGTCTGGGTCTGGGGCCTGAAGGATGGGAGCGGATTCAAAGGCCTTCTTCAACTGACCGAATGCCGTTTGCGCCTCGGCCAGCAAGTTCCGAACATCTGCATGCTTCTTAGTGAGCGCTGTCAGCGGAGCTGTCAATTGCGAATAATGAGGAATAAATTGACGGTAGTAATTCGCAAACCCTAGGAACCGTTGCAGCGCCTTCAGGCCTTGGGGTTGGGGCCACTCCCGGATAGCGCTGAGTTTGTCTGGATCCATTCGCAGACCCCCAGGTAAAAGAATATGTCCCAGAAAAGGCAGAGTCTGCTGATGAAAGGAGCACTTGCTGAGTTTGGCAAACAAGCGATACTGCCGTAAGCGCTGAAGAACAGTCCGAACGTGGGCCACATGCTCCTGGGCATCTTTGGAAAAGATCAGGATGTCATCTAGGTATACAATTACTGTAGCGTAAAGCAGGTCTTCCAGAGCGAAGTTTATAAACCTCTGGAACACTGCTGGAGCATTGCACAGGCCGAAGGGCATCACCCGGTATTCGAAGTGCCCTTCATGCGTGTTAAATGCAGTTTTCCATTCGTCCCCCTGCCGAATACGGACCAAGTTGTAGGCTCCACGGAGGTCCAATTTAGTGAAGATCTGGGCCCCCTGCAGCCGATCAAACAACTCCGGAATAGGGGGCAGAGGGTATCGGTCCTTAACGGTAATGGCATTTAGGCCCCGGTAGTCAATGCAGGGCCTCAAGGAGCCATCTTTCTTGGTCACGAAAAAGAATCCTGCCCCGGCAGGGGACGTGGAGGGACGAATGAACCCTTTCTGGAGATTCTCCCGGATGTAAGCTTGCATGACCTTCGATTCCTCTCGGGACAGTGTATAGAGTCGGCCCCGTGGTGGCATCTTGCCAGCCATCAGATTAATAGCGCAAAGGACCGATGTGGGGGTTGCACATCCGCTTCCACGGGACTAAACACATCAGCGAACTCCCGGTACTCCTCTGGCAGAGCAGCTTGACAGGCTGACACAGTTCTAGGAGTGGCTACTACCACAGGGCAGCTGGATTCCCGGCCCTTCAAACAGTGCTCTGTGCAGGCGCCACCCCAGGCTTGAATCCTCCCTAAAGTCCAATCTATTACTGGGGTGTGACGCCGTAACCAGGGCAGGCCCAGTACCACGGGATGAATGGTACGGGGTAAAATCAGAAATTGAGCCTCCTCACGGTGGTCTTCCCCCACCTGGAGTCCCAAATATGGAGTCACCTCCGTGATAGGCTGGGGTAACGCTGTCCCCTGGATGGATGTCACTTGCAAAGCGGGTCGATAGGGCAGAATAGGCCATCCCATCTGCCGCAAGAGTTCATGACAAATGAAATTTCCCCCGGCCCCGGAATCCAAAAGAGCTCGGGTGTGAACCACCGTCTCCTGCCACCGCAGGGTCACCGGGAGAGTAATCAGCTGGTCAGGTAGGGGATTAGAGTACCCCAAGACCCCTCCCCTCAGGGCGCCTTGGGAGTGGCGTTTCCAGGCCGTGCGGGGCAAGTGCGGATGAAGTGACCGGCCTCGCCGCAATACAGGCAAAGGCTGCCCCGAAGGCGTTGAGTCCTTTCAGACGGGGTTAACCGTTGACGGCCAATGACCATAGGTTCCTCAGAGGTCTCCCTGGGTTCTTTGGAGCCCCGTCGGGGGGAAAGGTACCCGACTAGACTGGGACCCGCCTCCGGGCCCCCTCCGCCGGTCCGCACGAGCTCTAGCCCTTTCCTGGAAACGGGTATCCACCCGGACACAGAGCGAAATCAAGGCGTCCAACTGCCCCGGGACCTCCCGGCCAGCCAGCTCATCCTTGATTCAATCCTGAAGTCCCTCCAGGAAGATCGCGGATAGGGACTCCTGATTCCAGCGTAATTCAGTCGCCAGAGTCTGGAACCGGATTGCATAGTCTGCCATGGTCCCTTCGCCTTGTTGGATCCGCAGCAGCTCGGAAGCGGCGGAAGACGGCCTTCCAGGAAGATCAACCATCATGAGAAATCGGCGCTGGAACTCCACGTAGTTGTCCAACAGCGGATCTTGTTGTTCACATAGCGGGGACGCCCAGGCTAGGGCCCGTCCCGTAAGCAAGGAAATAACGTAGGCCACTTTTATCTGGTCTGAGGCAAAAGCTTCTGGTTACATCTTGAAGTATAAGTTGCACTGATTAAGGAACCCCCGGCAGCTTCCGGGGATACCATCAAACCGAGTAGGCTCAGGGAACCGAGGTCCCGGGAAGGACCCTCCCGGACGGGGAGCCACTGCGGCGGCCTGGTGTGCCGCAGCGGCCTGGTTCTGCACCTGGACCATGGTTAGCTGAGATCAGACATTCTGCAGGGCCCCCGACAGGGCGTTCAACTGCTCCTGCTGCTGCTGGAGAATTTTAGCCAGGTCCCGTAGATCAGGTTGCGTAGGCGAGCTCATGGCTTCAGGTTCCTGTCTTGTCCACAAGGAAGGTGAGCCCTTAGGTCCCGCAACGCCCCGAAGGACCTCAGAGGACAGCCGTGCAACCCCAAGTCTTCACCCGCGGCGACCGTCATTCACCAAGGGTTGAGCCCCCAGCTGCAGGCGGTCAACGGGACTTCTGGAACCGCGGGGTTGATGAACTGACCCAGACTGGAACCAGGAGAGAAGAGGGCAGATGGAAAAGGAGACGTCCAAGAACAGGCAACAGTTCAGGGCAGGCAGCTAACAGCGTAGTCAGAATCAGGCAAAAGGTCAAGGCAGGCGGCTAGCAGGGAAAACCAGGAACAGTCCAAAAGTCAAAACCAGAAGTACAAGGAAACCAACTGAGCACAGGAACAAGCGGAAACTGGCCTCGGGAAACAGAACCTGAAGCAATGTCCTATCTCAGGCCTGCTCCTTAAATACTGTCAGCATTCAACCGCCCAGCCCCCGTAGACATAGCCGGCCAATCAGAACCTGGTTATCGACAGAACCCTTCTGATTGGCTCTGTCCGACCTCCCAGGCGGGACCACAGTACTGGCCTCCCAATCTAACTCCTCTGAGGCGGAGCTTCGGATTCCCGCGCCCGAGAATGAAGGAGACGCCGGTCATCACGCCTCGGCACCATTTCCCCTACTGGCGCAAGCACAGCCCCCATAGCCAGCGATCGAGAGTCCGGCAGCCGCGATCGCTGGCCCCCGGCCTCGGCCCCGGACAGGGCGGCCATCACCGCGGTGAGCCCCAGCTCCCCGCCGCGGCCTCAAGAAAGCCGGTCTTCGCCGTGGCAGACACCGGCTCTTGCCTCCCGCGGAGGAGCAGCCGAAGGGAGCGACGGATGTGACAAGAAGAGCGCAGACAGAACTGTAGCATGAAACAGAGCCCGGCAGAGAAGACACTGCTACACTAATCCTAGTGCTGTGGCTCCTTCCTGGGCTATGCAGGCAACAAACGCGCTTACAGGCTTTCACTTCTGCTGGAACAGAAAATCCTGCTAAGTGCGTTTGTTGTCTGCACAGCCCAGAAAGGAGCAGCAGTACCAAGATTACTTTAGCCGCATCTCCTCTGCCGGGCTGTTTCCTGCTGCCTGCGCTCTCCTCTCCCAGCCGTGGTTGTTTCTGCTGGCCTGCCCCGTGACACACCAGCCGGGTATTTGTGACATACTAGTGTGTCGTGACACACTGAGAACCACTGGTCTACTCTAACAAACTTGTGTAAATTCCATAACTTGATCATTGACCTATTGAGTGAGAAATAATACAGCCTATTGCAAAAATCCACAGAAGATTTGAGGGATGTGTACAGGCAAGAAAAAATTTGGAAGTTCTATTGTTCACAGATTTTTCTTAAGTTTCGTTAATTTCACACATTTAATTAATTTATTTATTTATTACATTTGTATCCCACATTATCCCACCTATTTGCATGCTCAATGTGGCTTACAGAGTATGGTTATGACATAATCATCTCATGATAACAGGTACAATTTTTAGTGTTTGAAGAATAGGTAAGGGAAGATAATCACAATCATTTCGTGGTAACAGATACAGTTATTAAAGTTTGAAGATTAAGTAAAGGAAGATAGATGGAAGGTAGGATATAGGTGAACTATAATAACTGTGTGGATTGTTGAGGTAGTTTCGTAGGTTATGTGTTTTCTTTGTTTAATAGGGAATTTTTAGCTTGCACTAAAACTTAATGTATGCTGCACTAATCAAAGAACTGAGATACTAAGGAGTCCTTTTACTAAGCAGCGCTAAAAAGTGGTCTGTGGTAGCCCCAACATGGGTTTTTCCCATGCGTTAAGGCAATGTTTATCGCTGCCAGTAAATGGCCGATTTTGATATTCTCTGCAATAATGGCCACGGCCTAATTTCCCCATTAGTGAATGGCCAATAGCGAATGAGCAATTACCAACCCTTATTTTGTAGATGGTAAGGGCTCATGTGCTAATCTGCACATGACAATGTCCACGAGCTAACCAATCAGCACAGCAGTGCCCCCTCTCCAACCCCAAACACATCCCCAGAGCTAATAAATAATTGTACTTTTTAGCACACAGGTAGTGTATACACATGCAAAACTTACAGCAGGATACCTGAGAGCACCATTTTAAGTTCAACAGTATAATCAATCCATGCCTTCATTCATTGACTCACACCACTAGCAAGTACCATAGCTTTTAGGAGCCTCTACCATCTCCAGGATAATCCAATCATTTTTATGTCAAAATTTCATCTGGGTTTTTACCTCGGCTATAAGCACATCCATTTCTTTTAACACCCATCATAATGAAATCAAATAGAAAAAAAATATAGCTGATAAAGCCTTTCCCTGTGGGATCCAGTTTTAACTTATGATAGAGATTACTACCACATAGTACTTCCTCATACCTTGTAGTCATGTATGATCTAAACCAATTAAAAAAAACACCCCTTGGATTCCAAATGACTGAAGCCTTCACAATAAAATATTATGGTCAATGGTATTGAAAGCAGCATACAAGCCAAGTGCCACCATCACATCCCGGTAACACTGATCAACTCCCTATCTCAAGACATTTAAGGCCCTGAATCTAAACCTCACTATATATTGAAACTTACCGTGAGAATAAAGTAGTGTGCCACCCCCATTTTAATGTGACTTTAACAGGTCAGTCCAACAGCGGGAGCTCACATATACCACATACCATATGCTCAGCTCTGATACCTCTGACTTCCGTGGTGACTCATTTCAAATGAGTCATCTACTCATGACTCACCAACCTCTTCATCAGTCAGTTTATTGCATACTTTTAAATGATTTCTAAAAAATATTTTAAATGTTTTATAAATTTAACACAGCAGGACTTCTGGCCGACATGGGTCTATGGGTGTCTCTAGCATTAGCGCATGCTAAAAATGCTATTGCGGCTATAGCACAACTTAGCAAACAGGGCCCTTAATGCAGAGACCAACAACGTTTCAGTACTAGGAGTCAGGGAAACATTGCTGCCAATATCAGGGGCGTAGCCAGACTTCGGCGGGAGGGGGGTCCAGAGCCCGAGGTGATGGGGCATATTTTAGCCCCCCCCCTGGTGCCGCCGACCCCCTCCCCGCCATTTTGACCCCCCCCCCCCCACCGCCACCACCACCACCAATTTTGACCCTCCCGCCGACCCTCTCGACCCCCTCCCTCCGCCAACCCTCCCCCGCCGCCGCCGTCGGCTACCTTTGCTGGTGGGGGACCCCAACCCCCACCAGCCGAGGTCCTCTTCTTCCGGCGCAAGGCTTCATTCTGTTTCTGTGAGTCTGACGTCCTGCACGACGTCAGACTCACAGAAACAGAATGAAGCCTTGTGCCAGAAGAAGAGGACCTCGGCTGGCAGGGCTGCACGTACAACGTGCAGGATGTCAGACTCACAGAAACAGAACGAAGCCTTGCGCCGGAAGAAGAGGACCTTGGCTGGTGGGGGTTGGGGTCCCCCGCCAGCAAAGCTAGCCAACGGCAGAGGGGTCCAGGGCAAAATCTATGGGGGCCCAGGCCCCGTGGCCCCACATAGCTACGCCACTGGCCAATACTGAAGTACAAACACAGCCACCTGAATGATGACACACATGCACAGTCTTATTCCTGCCCTCCACCACTCACTTAAAAGAAGTAGACTGATAGCAGATCCACTGGATGCACAGTAAGGGGGTAACTTATTTATTTATTTATTTATTTATTTATTTGTTACATTTGTATCCCACATTTTCCCACCTATTTGCAGGCTCAATGTGGCTTACATAGTACCATAAAGGCGTTCGCCAATTCCGGTATGAACAAATACAGTAATGCCCTCCTCTTTTCTATCTACACTTCTTCCCTTGGTTCATTAATCTCATCCCATGGCTTTTCCTACCATCTCTATGCTGATGACTCCCAAATCTACCTTTCTACCCCTGATATCTCACCTTGCATCCAAACCAAAGTTTCTGACATTGCTGTCTGGATGTCTCAACGCCACCTGAAATTAAATATGACCAAAACCGAGCTTCTCATTTTCCCCCCTAAACCCACCTCCCCGCTCCCCCCATTTTCTATTTCTGTTGATGGCTCTCTCATTCTCCCTGTCTCCTCAGCTGGAAACCTTGGGGTCATCTTTGACTCTTCTCTCTCCTTCTCTGCTCATATCCAGCAGATTGCCAAGACCTGTCGTTTCTTTCTTTACAACATCCGTAAAATCCGCCCCTTTCTTTCTGAGCACTCTACCAAAACCCTCATCCACACCCTTGTCACCTCTCGTTTAGACTACTGCAATCTGCTTCTTGCTGGCCTCCCACTTAGTCACCTCTCCCCCCTCCAGTCGGTTCAAAACTCTGCTGCCCGTCTCGTCTTCCGCCAGGGTCACTTTACTCATACTACCCCTCTCCTCAAGACCCTTCACTGGCTCCCTATCTGTTTTCGCATCCTGTTCAAACTTCTTCTACTAACCTATAAATGTACTCACTCTGCTGCTCCCCAGTATCTCTCCACACTCGTCCTTCCCTACACCCCTTCCTGTGCACTCCGCTCCATGGATAAATCCTTCTTATCTGTTCCCTTCTCCACTACTGCCAACTCCAGACTTCGCGCCTTCTGTCTCGCTGCACCCTACGCCTGGAATAAACTTCCTGAGCCCCTACGTCTTGCCCCATCCTTGGCCACCTTTACATCTAGACTGAAAGCCCACCTCTTTAACATTGCTTTTGACTCGTAACCACTTGTAACCACTCGCCTCCACCTACCCTCCTCTCTTCCTTCCCGTTCACATTAATTGATTTGATTTGCTTACTTTATTTATTTTTTGTCTATTAGATTGTAAGCTCTTTGAGCAGGGACTGTCTTTCTTCTATGTTTGTGCAGCGCTGCGTATGCCTTGTAGCACTATAGAAATGCTAAATAGTAGTAGTAGTAGTAGTAGTAGTAGTAGTAGAATAAGGTTCATGTGTACAGACGCATTAGGGAATCGTAGAGAGGAAGAGTTATTATATGTCCATTACGAGCTTTGGTTTCGTTGTGTTGCAGGGTACAGGCATTTTCTCAAAATGTAGCCTAAAGTTAGGTACCAAAAGTGTTTGTACTAAGCGTGAATTCTATCACAGCAATTATGCATCTGCGATGGATGAATCGTATTACATGACTGCAGTTACCCGCCTAACTTTAGGTGTGAATGCTTACACTAGTTTAATGATAATACTCATTAGGAGGCCTTTTTACTAAGCAGCGGTAAGCCCACCACAGGCTTGCCGCATGGCATACTGGAACTACCGCTGGCCCAACCTGGACACTGGGTTGTAGTTCCACCCCCAGCACGCGGCATTTCCAGCGTTAGCAGAAATATTTGAAAAATATTTCTGCAGGGGGTTACCTGGTGGAAATCAATGCTGCCCAAAGTGTTCCCTCCCCCACAAAATGGCCATGCAGCAAGGGCGAACTTACCCCACGGCCATTTCATTTTCGACTATTTTTACCTGCTGCTGTAAAAGGGCCCCTAGTGTGCGGCAAAAATGGGTTGCTGCTGCTAACGCAGGGCCCCTTTTACCACAGCTTAGTGAAAGGACCCCTGAGTGTGTAAGGGATTGGCATACCCCTGACCCACCTATGCCCCTCCCATGTCCACTCCCCCATAGCAGTTCCAGACTAAAGAATTTAGGCGCTAAGGTTATAGAATACTGACTAAGCATGGTTACGTGCATTACTGCAAATTAGTGTCAATCAGTGCCAATTAACTCCAATTATAGCCAATCATTTATTAATGTCAATTAGCACCTAATTTAATAATTAAGTTACACCCCCAACTGGTGGTATTCCATAATCTGTGCACCCAATTTTGTGTGGTAAGTGCAAAACTGGGCATGCAAGATTATAGAAGTAGGGGGTAATTGTATTGTCTCTTTTTTTTTTATTTAATTTTTTATTTATAAATTTATATTCTTTACAAGCCTTTACATCTTGAACAGGAAAAACAGACAGGCATAATCTAGAAATGTCAAGATCAAAAGTAATAAATTTACATCTTGTATTAGACCACAAAGTATAGGGGGAAGAACCCGTTATAAACTCAGGAGATGAGATTTAAAGAAGAAATATTTCAATAAAGGCTTAACATGTTCATCCACCTTAATTATTCTCATTCTTCCCATATCTTAGATCTTAGCCGTATTAATCCTGCAAGTCTCATATTCTTTTTTGCTGTATGAAATATTTTAACTGCTCTGGAAGAAAAAACATATATTTTGTTCCCAAGTATTTAACGTTACATTTACAAGGGTAATTCAAATTAAATGATGCCCCTATAGCTATAGTATCAGTTCTTAACGCAAGAAAAGCTTTTCTTCTCTCCTGGGTTTGCTTGGTCACATCGGAGAAAACCCATATTTTCCCCCCCGTAAAATAATGTTTGTAAGTTCTTTAAAGCTAATCTTCTCACAGCTTCTTGATCTTGATCAAATACAAATGAAACAAGCATGGAACAAGACAATGATCCAAAATACCAAAGTAAGTCCACTTCTGAATGGCTGAGGAGAAACAAAAATTAAAGCTTTGGATTGTCCTAGTGAAAGGCCTGACTTGAACCAGGACCTAAAGTGAACAATTCATGCACAAAAACCTACAAATGTGTCTAATTTTAAGTAGTTCTATAGAGAAGAGAGGGCTAAGATTCTTCAATAGTGATGTGAAAGGCTGATATCAAATTATAAGAAACGTTTGGTTCCAATTATTGCAGCTAAAGATGGGGCAACTAGTTATTAAGTTTAGGGAGCAATTACTTTTTCACATGGGTGATATGGGAGTTGGATAACCACGTTCCATAAATAAATGAAGCAATCATTTAAAAATTTTGTTATGTAATTACTCAAATTCCCTTTTGTCTAATGTGACATTTTGTTTAAAGATCAGAAACCATTCAGTGTGACATATATGCAATAATAGAGGAAATCAGGAGGAGGGAAAACAGTGGCGTTCCTAGGGGGGCTGACATCCGGGGCGGATCGCCGATGCGCCCCGCCCCCCGGGTGCAGCACCCCCCCGGAACAGCGCGACGCCCCCCCAGCGAAAGAACCCCCGATCCCCCAGCGAAAGAACCCCCCCCCGGGTGCACGCCGCTGGGGGGGGGGGTGCTGCGCGCCTGCCGGCTCTTCGTTTTCATGCTCCCTCTACCCCGGAACAGGAAGTAACCTGTTCCGGGGCAAAGGGAACATGAAAACGAAGAGCCGACAGGCGAACGGCACCCCCCCCCCAGCGGTGTGCACCCGGGGCAGACCGCCCCCCCTTGGTACGCCACTGAGGGAAAAACTTTTTCACATCACTATATCCTCATTACCAGTTGAATAAAGTAGACCAGCAAAGTCAGAATCTTTGCAATCACTAGCAGAAACACAAAAGAAAGGAAGGCTCTGTCCTCTCATAGTCTGCCTTTACAAAGGCCATACCATTGATTTTTAACCTTGCCTGTGTGCTTTCCTACAGCAAACATTAGCAAATCAAGCAGCAAAGAGGAGGTCAAGCCACTCAGCCAGGGCTGTGTCAGCAGGGAGGAAGTTACCCATAGTGGAAAAGGCAGATTAATGGCCCCCCTGAAATGTCTCCATAAAGTCAGAGGCAAATTTTATTTTTTGCTTCAAGTCTATACAGGAAACAGCAAGGTGTTAGTTTATTAGCTTCTCTTTTCTATTCAGAGGCCTCCAGGCCAAACATTTACCCTGTTGTAACTCTTCTCCCAGCTCATTGTTTGTTCAACTCTAGCTTTAAGGCTTGCATTTGCTGATGTGAGAAATGAGCTTGATGCTGGTGTGGTCTCCAGGAGCATTGCTGAATCCTCATCTTTGTTGACTGTCACAAGCTCTCTCTGTACATTCAAGCACAATCTCCTTTTGTAAATCACATCCAGAATCTCATCCCTGCGTAAAACGGCTGAAGTAGCCCTAGATATTACTTATTGCCTTTATAGCCTTCCACTGAATGTTTTATCCCTGAAATAACGTGTTATGACTGCTATTTATAAAGGTCACTCTTTTCTACAAAATCTAGATGGTGAGCCCACTAGGGGCAGAGAAAGTACCTGTATATAATATGTAAACTGCTATATATCAAATACTTGACCCTTCTAAAAATACTGCCTGCAGATCCTGTAATGCTTCATTTTATGCCACTACCCCTGACGTTTCATATGATGCCAAACAAATTCTTGTCAGTCCAACTACATAGAACTATACAATACTAGTAATGTTGGTGTTGTGCTTTTCAGAGAAAGCCAAAAGAGTATTGCTTTTCTGTCTTCATACCACATTTCTCCGGTGCAATATTAGGCAGAGAACTAAACCAATCCAACACTCATAGAGAAGACTCAAACTCTTAGTTGCCAACAGTTTAACACAGATAAGTAGAAACAAGAGACTTAATGCATGAAGAAGATCATTGAAACCAGAGTGTGGCAGAGTCTGTCTAAATTAATTGTCTCAGTTCAGCAGCCTCTGACAGGATGGGTTGCTAATTTGGTTGAATGATCTGCACAGGAATTGGATGGAGATGGATGCTACAGTTGCTGAATGTTGAATCAGTGAAAAAGAAAATGGATTTGCAAATTTGAAAGAGAGGGCTTTCTCAGAATAGCGTGTGCTACACATGGCTTCATATACACATATATGCTGCATGTATGAAAGCCGTGTGTAGCTTTTTTTTTTTTTTTTGCAACAGTGCTTTAGGATATGAGATGATCATCCTTTCACCTCCTTCCCACTACCAGATTACTCTCTAGGCAAGAAGGTTACATTACAATACAAACTCCGCTTCCTTTGGAGGGAAGAGATAGGTTTGGGAAGGGGACGGGAGAGAGATCATGTTGCAGATTTTCACTGACAATGGTGTATGAAAAAGGGGCAGGTATCAATTACAAGGTTTTCTCAAAGGAGGTTTTACTATCCCATCACCATGCACTCCCTGGAATGCAAGTCTAAACTCTGTAATCAAAACCAAAAGCAGATGCAAAATGCAAGAAGGGAATCTTTCCAGCAACAACACTGTGCATAAACCCAGGAGAGAAAATACAGAATCCAACTGCAGTTCTTACCATTTTAATGTCCGCTCCTAAACATGGAAGGCTGGGGCATACAGCAGGCAGTCAAAAGAAATGTAGGCAGCAGTACAAGAGCTCCTTAACTCCCATAAAAATTTCAGCATAAAAGGTAGGTGTTCCTTTCTGTGCATCACTCGGAAACAACTGCATTGCTCAGAATGCACATTTGAATGCTAAACAGATCATTTAAACATATTAGCATAGGATTCCTGTTGTCTTCCGCCATGTAATTCACTTGCTTCCAGATTGGTAAAGAAAGAGAGATCAGAGAGTAAAAGAGAACTAAAGCCCTAGCTCATAACCCTACGGCCTTCCGGATTTTTATCCTGACCCGGCCTGTGCCCAGTTCAGTGAATTAGGAGGGCTAAGGATTTGATGAAGTGTGAAGAGAAGAACTGAGAGGTGGTTTGTGTATTTGGATTTTTCTTTGTGGCCCTGGTCTCAGGGTTGCCCCAGACCCGAAACGAGCTAGCTGCTGAAACCAGGGTTACACAAACACAACATGGCACACCAGGTATTTATTTTAAAACATTTATATATCACTCTCGCTACAATCACTATAAAACATAAAATATGTCAACCCACTCCCTTACCCCATAAAATAACAATGATGCAATTATACAGAGCCATATTCCCCAGATATGACAGTTTGCATGATTCTCAAGTCCTATTATATATAAATGCATGAGACAGATCAGCTCTGAATACTTGTATTTAGTTCAAGAATTATCACCTTCACTCAGAGGATAGGAGACAATAGATTACAATTTGCTGTTTAAGTGATGTGGTATCCTTGTTAATCCACACTTTAAGGTAATAAATAGAAATAAAACAAAACCGAGAAAAGAAAATGAGATGATACCTGCATCAACGATTTTATAGTGAGAATGCTAAAAAGAAACTTTAAGACAATCCAAGAACGTTAGACCTTTGAAGTCAAAATGATGAAACATTTTTGGGCTCATTGTCAAAAGAGAAGGACGCCCATCTTTTGTCATAAATTGGAAGATGGACGTCCTTCTCCCAGGGTCGTCCAAATCGGTATAATCGAAAGCTGATTTTGGACGTCCTCAACTGCTTTCCGTCGCAGGGATGGCCAAAGTTCAAGAGGGTGTATCAGAGGCATAGCAAAGGCGGGACTTGGGCGTGCCTAACACTTGGACGTCCTCGACCCATAATTGAAAGGAACATCCCTGACGAACACTTGGACGATTTTACCTGGTTGTGTTTTTCTTATGACCAAGGCACAAAAAGGTACCCAAAATGACCAGATGACCACCAGAGAGAATTGGGGATGACCTCCCCTTACTCTCCAGTGGTCACTAACCCCTTCCCACCCTCAAAAAATATCTTTCAAAATATTGATTGCCAGCCTCTATGCCAGCCTCAGATGTCATACTGAGCTCCAAGACAGCAGTATGCAGGTCCCTAGAGCAGTTTTAGTGGGTGCAGTGCACTTCAGGCAGGCGGACCCAGGCCCATACCCCCCTTCCTGTTACATTTGTGGAGGAAACAGCTAGCCCTCCAAAACCCACCAGAAATCCACTATACCCACATCTAGGTGCCCCCATTCACCCTTAAGGGTGGTGTACAGTTGTGGGTAGTGGGTTTTTTTTTGGGGGGGGGGGTTGGGGGCTCAGCACACAAGGTAAGGGAGCTATGTTCCTGGGAGCAATTTATGAAGTCCACTGCAACGCCCCCTAGGGTGCCCGGTTGGTGTCCTGGCATGTCAGGGGGACCAGTGCACGACAAATGCTGGCTCATCCCAATACCAAATGGCTTGCATTTGGTGGTTTCTGACATGGACATCCTTGGTTTCGATTATCGCCGAAAATCAGAAACAACCAAGTCTAGGGACGACCAAATTTCAGGATTTGGACATCCCTGACCGTATTATCGAAACAAAAGATGGACGTCCATCTTGTTTCAAAAATACAGGTTTCCTCGCCCCTGGATCAGGAAGTTTTGCGTGGACGTCCTCCTCAAAATTTGGACATCCCTTTCGAAAATGCCCCTCTTTGACACCCACCAGACAGGACTTAACAAAGATCTGGGTTTTCAATCCCACTATAAACCATAAAATTATACTGTGTTGCCACCCTCTTATCAGCCACCTATTTCTTTCTCTCACCTATCCAGATCTCCCTTTTTCTCACCTAACCCACCCTACCCTCTTCCTGTGCAACTGTCACTGGAATGCTTTTTTGTTTCACTTACATATTCTGATATTTTTCAACATTTGTTTGTTTCTGATCTGAAGAAGAAGGGTTACCTTAGAATGCTAATCAAAAAAATGTATTAAGTAAGTCCAATAAAAAAGATATCATCTTATTATCTTTTCTCTGTTTTATTTTATTTCTAGTTATTACTGTTTGGTTTAGAATGTCCTGTTCTTGATCTTGTTTGTATCCAGCTCCACTAAGTTTTCAGGGGAACTTACATGCTACTTGTGGTGGCCAAACTATTGTGATGGTTATGCCAAGATAAAGTAAAAATCAAAAGCAGTATATTGTATTTTGGGAGAGGATTTATTATTATAGTGCTGTGTTCTGTAAAACACTTATCTGAAACTTGATCAATCGCCAGCATCTGAAGAATGGTTGACATATTCACAAAAGTGCCCGCTATCCACTTTAAGTGGCACAACAGGTCCCCCCATAGGTAAAGCGCCCGACTTTGCGAGTTTCATAGAAGAACTGTTTTTCAGGACTCGGGTTTTGACCTGATTAATACAATGGCCATGTTCCAGGCATTGTGCATAAACTTTCAAGAGTGCTGGTCTTTATTTTCATGTAAAGCACACAGATATATTGCAAAACACTGTAGTGCCATCAGAGAGGTACCTCATGAAACAAAATATACTAGACACCATGATATCCTATACATTAGGGGTCTGTTTGGGTGAGAGGTTGATCCGAGAGTTCCTCATATATATTTTATTAGTTGGCTCATATATTGGATTTTAGAGATGTGCCAAGGGCATGGTTAATTTTTCACTGGTTAGCACTGATTTTAAGCTAATAACAAAGCACAATTGGCATCCCAGAGTGGGTTTGTAGCCAAACTTTAATGAAGCTCCTGACATGGGCCATGTTTTGGCAGAACACCTGAATCAACGGTCATCAATCTCAGTAACACAATCAGGGTGGTGTCCTCTATTCTTTCTTTGTCGGCGGGCAATACTACCACACAAAAAAGTGAGAGCAATGTAGCCTGCCCTTTCAAAATGTTGAAAAATCACTGCCAAGGCTCAAGAGCCTAAAACAGAGAGTCTCTCTGTCACAGCAGTGTTTTTTTCCCCAACATTTTGAAAGGCCAGGCTATATTGTTTTCACATTTTTGTGTGGTGGTATTACCTGCTGACACAGAAAGAATAGAGGACACCACCCTGACTGTGTTACTGAGATTGATGACCCCTGATGCATGCGTTCTGCTGAAACACTATCCATGTTAGGTCCTTCATTAAAGTTTGGCGACAAACCCACTCTTGGAGGCCCATTGCGCTTTGTTGATTGGCTTTTTTTTCTGCACCTTGGATTCCCTTTCCTTGTTGCTTCCTAGCGCCAATATTAAGCAGGATCTGGTTAAAACTAAGCAGTTGTCTAGTTGGAAAAATTGCTGTCCTAAAGTCAACTGACTTACTTAACTGGTTGTCTTTAGAAAGTGAATTTCACCGGACTGACTTAATTAATTAGGGGTCCTTTTACTAAGGTGCACTGAAAAATGGCCTACACTAGTGTAGGCGTGTGTTTTGGACGCGTGCAGATCCATTTTTCAGCGCACCTGTAAAAAAAGGCCTTTTTTTGGCCAAAAATGGACGTGTGGCAAAATGAAAATTGGTGCATGTCCATTTTGGACGTCAGACCTTACCACCGCCCATTTACTTAGTGGTAAGGTCTCACGTGTTAACCGGGCGGTAATCGTCAGTGCGTGTACAATGCCGATTACTGCCCGGTTAGCACTGCGAGCAGGAAAATAAAATATATTTTCCGGTGTGCATAGTGGATGCATGTAAAAAATGAAATTAATGCCTGGGCCATGCGGTAGCTGGGCAGTAGTTCTGAACTGGCACACGCAGCTTAGTAAAAGGGCCCCTCACTGTTTTCGACTATCTCTTTAAAAGGTAACTGGATAAGTTAACTGGTTACCCATGGCTGAATACTGACCGCTTTGCTTCTGATGTACTGATTACTATTTCTCATGTGCATTATTCACAATAGGAGGGGTTTTCCCATTCTCTTTTTAGAGGCTTTTTAAAAATAAGACCCATAATATTTTCCTAGTATTTAGTATGTTGGTCACCTTGGATGGGACACCGTAGAAAAACTGAACAATTTAAACTACCGGAATTTGGTGGCAAAGTCCAGTCTGTAGCACAACAAGTTTTACTGTGATTCCTGATAAGAAGCTATACCAGAAATTCAAGCTAGCAGATGTCTCAAGCTACTAACCATGCAACAAACTATGGACAGAGCATGTACTCCATGGAATCAAATGTTTTTTTTACTACAAACGCTGTTTAAAACAAAAAAAAAAAGAAAAAAAAAACTTACTCTGTCTTCTGTACTAGTGGAAAGGTTCCCAGACGCACATAAGAACTTTGAACTCCATTTTCTTTCAGTCCAAAAATTTCTCTCACGCTGAATAACTCCATCAGGTCAAACCCTGCCAGAAAACAGATGATTAGAATGAAATCATATTCATCATGTTCATCAACAAAACAAGTGAAGAATCAACGGACCAACATATCTTTATGTTCAGAATACAGATTAGAAATGCTGATGTTTCATCAAAAATTGATGATTTTCAAAATGTAAAGTAGAATTGGAGAAAGAACAGAGAAGGGTGAACAAAATGATAAAGGGGATAAAACAATTCTCATATAAGGCTAAAGAGATTATTATTATTATAAATTTATTGTATTTGATTTATTGTTAAGGGCCTCCTCATGAGCATCTAAGTGGTGTACATATTAAAATAAGAAGGGGGTGGATTAGAGAGAAGTGGGTAATAGGGAGGTCAACTGACTATAGAGGGTTCTTCATCTTGGAGAAGAGATGGCTGAGGGGAGCAATGATAGAGGTCTATAAAATCCTGAGTAGAGTGGAATGGGTAAATGCAAATCGATTGTTAATCATTCAAAAAGTACAAAGACTAGGGAAATTGCAAAGCAGTACATTTAAAACAAATAGGAGAGAATACTTTTTCACTCCATACATAGTTAGGCTCTGGAACATGTTGACAGATAATGTAGTAAGAGCAGTTAATATAGATGAGTTTGGATAAAATTCCTAGAAGAAAAAGTCAATAAAGCATTGTGAAGGTAGATATGGAAACTGTCTACTTTTTGGGGTCCCACCAGGTACTTGTAGCCTGAATTGGCCACTGTTGGAAACAGGATACTGGGCTTGAAGGACTTTGGTAAGAACCAGTATAACTTGTATATTCTTAAATATCAATCCTGCCCTAGGAGTTTTGGAAAAATACCTCACTGCTTCTTTCTTGAAAGTCTCCCCATACTGTAAATCTATCTCAGGCTTGCTATGGGGGAGCAAATTCTGAAGACAAAAAGGACATTGGGCTAGATTCTATCTATGGCGTTGAAAAAATAGACACTGAAAAAAATCAACTTAAGCGTTATTCTATAAGCTGACAGTTTATAGAATAATGCTTATGCATTATGGTTGTGTGTAAATTTAGATGCCACAATTTGCACCACTGAAAATGTGGTGCAAATGCCCCCACCTAAATTTGCATGCGGAGCATCCTTATTCTGTAATTATGCATGTAACTCAAAAACATGCCCCAGTCCACCCCGAAACACCCATGACCATCCCCTTTATATGCTCCCTTTTTCGGACTATGCCTAAATTTGCATGTGCAATTTTCGGCACCCTTTATAGAATCTGGGGGATTGTGTTTCCACTTTCAATGAAAATTCAATCTTGGCATTTTGGTTGAGAACTGGAAATAGTTACCAAGTGTGCAGGTGGAGAAAGTAATATATGTAGCAGCCTGAGTGCCAAGTACTTTACCCACAAAAAGAAAATGCAAATAAGCTTTTAATATATAGATCTCCCTTGATATCAACATACAAATTGTCTTGTAAAGTGTATGGATTAACTGAGCAAAGCCGTTTTCTGAGTAGCAATATCACATCAGTCTTCAAAGAAAGAAATATATTATCTCCTTTCATCCTAGGTAGGACCTCATCTTATCCAACATTTATGATAAATAAAAGTACTGAAGGAAGCTGTTCCAATCATCTCTATTGCCCTTCTCCTTACTTTTCCTGTATATGCAATGTCCTGTTGAGATAGGCCGATCAGACCTGCACAGCATGATGTCATTTTCTGTTTTATTTGAAATCCTTTGTTAATAATTTTTAAACATTCTACTAGCCATTTTGACTACCACTACGTATTGGGCTGTTAGGTTTTCTGTTTTGGATCTGTACTAGTTTGCTGCGGGACTTGCTCCCTAGCGGAAAATACCACCGGAACAGTGCATAAAGGAATCCTGTGCAGAAGGAATGGATCCTCAGGAGCTTAGTCAAGATCGGGAGGCATGGCTGGTGGTTGGGAGGCGGGGATAGTGCTGGGCAGACTTATAAGGTCTGTGTCAGAGCCGGTGGTGGGAGGCGGGGCTGGTGGTTGGAAGGCGGGGATAGTGCTGGGCAGACTTATACGGTCTGTGCCCTGAAGAACACAGGTACAAATCAAAGTAGGGTATACACAAAAATTAGCACATATGAGTTATCTTGTTGGGCAGACTGGATGGACCGTGCAGGTCTTTTTCTGCCGTCATCTACTATGTTACTATCCTGCTTATAATCGAAAGAGAAAAACGCCTATATTTCGACCAAAATCGGGAGATGGGCGTTTTTCTGGCAAAGGCGCCCAAATCGGTATAATAGAAAGCCGATTTTGGGCGTTTCCAACTGCACTCCGTCGCGGAAACGAATAAAGTTGATGGGGGTGTGTCGGAGGCGTGTCGGAGGTGGGACTTGGGCGTGGTTAGCAGCCGAGGAGATATGGGCGTCTTTAGCTGATAATCGAAAAAAAGGCGTTTTTACCGCGATTTTGGGTCACTTTGTTTGGACCCTTTTTTTTCACGAACAAGTCCCAAAAAAGTGCCCCAACTGACCAGATGACCACTGGAGGGAATCGAGGATGACCTCCCGGACTCCCCCAGTGGTCACTAACCCCCTCCCACAAAAAAAACCCACTTTAAAAACTTTTTTCCCCAACCTGTATGCCAGCCTCAAATTCCGTACCCACCTCCATGACAGCAGAATATGTTCGATCCTCTCACAGCCTTTCCCTGGGTCAGATGTGGCTCTCGGGTGCACTACAGGGTCACATCAGCATTGCGTTGTGGTGGGTGTAGGGTATTGGGCTCCGTGATTTCATTAGCTTGTGTTACAGTCTCACGATGTTGATAGTTGGTAGGCTCTTCTCCCATGGTGCTTTTCCCCCTGCCTACTGGGTCAGAGTGTGCCCTGTTGTGTTTCCGGTAGTCCATGAGCTAGTGGCCATTTTTGTAAGCCAGTTTTAGATCCCTTCCATGTGTTAGCCACGTTAGAGAACTTAGTTCTTACCTTGAACGTGGCTGAAAGAGGGCATTGTACAGCATTCTGCCAGCTCTGACCTGCTAATCTCACTACCAGGGAGACTCGTTGCCAGTGGTGGGGCAGAACCTCTGATCTACAGTTAACTGTGAGTAAACGTGGTTATTCCAATAAAGGACGTTTTCGGAGAGATTAGTCTTCAGGTGTCAACTGGTGTGCCAATGTTATACAGCAGTAACAAGTCCTAGAGGCCTGCGTGTATGCAGGTCCCTGGAGCACTTTTAGTGGGTACCGCAGTGCACTTCAGGCAGGCAGACCCAGGCCCATCCCCCTCCCACCTGTAACACTTGTGCTGGTAAATGGGAGGCCTCCAAAACCCACTGTACCCACATGTATGTGCCCCCTTCACCCCTAAGAGCTATGGTAGTGTTGTACATTTGTTAGTAGTGGGTTTTGGGGGATGGGATTTGGGAGCTCAGCACCTGTGGTAAGGGAGCTATGCATGTGGGAGCTTTTTCTGAAGTCCACCGCACTGACCTAGGGTGCCCAGTTGGTGTTCTGGCATATCAGGGGGGCCAGTGTACTACGAATCGTGGCCCCTCCCACGACCAAATGGCTCGGATTAGGACGTTTTTGAGCTGGGCGTTTTTAGTTTCCATTATCGCTAAAAAAAACAAACGCCCAGCTCAAAAATGTCCATTTTTTTAAAAAATATGGTTCGGCCCGCCCCTTCACGGACCCATTCTCGGAGATAAACGCGTTTCCGTTCGATTATGCCCCTCCACGTAACAGTGCCAAAAAAGAACTTCCCAATGCTGAACGCTAATATTAGCCAGTATCGCATACAAAGTTGGGTCCGGTGATTAGTACTATTGAAACAAAGATCTTCACATTATTTTAGAGTTTTCTACTGCTCAAATATATAGAAAAACAATGTCTTAAACATTCTCATATTCTCATGTTTTTCAAAGGCAACCTCAGCGGCGCTCATTACCAAAAACTTAGATTTGGCAATGTAGCTAGCGCCCACTTCTTCATTGGTTTAGCCAATTTCTTTACAATTCGGTTTCAAACTCTTTTATATTTTTATCAGATTTAATTACTTATCTTTAATGATCAGACCAAAGGGTTCAGCTGCCCGACATGCATGTTTCGCTCTATATCGAGCTGTGTCAAGGGCTATCCCCTAGAATAGAAAACCCAATATATTAGTATATTTTCCTAGCAATTGGAAAACCTTCCCTCATAAGTTTTCAAAATCTAGGTTATTTAAAGTTCTACATATCAGAAAATCTTACCTACAGTCTATCCCAGCATCAGCTCTACTTTATTATCACGGGTTTACCCCTTCTGAAGATGGCGCCGGCGTTCTCAACTCTTACTTAAATATTTTAATTAACTCTGACATCACGGGTCCTCCCCCGGGCTCTATTGGACATCTAAAATAAGAATGTCACTAGTCTAACCAATCAGTGACATCCATTCTAACTCGGCATTTAGGCCAGCCGGCGATACCGTATTTAAAGAAAAAATATAGAATTGTTCACGATAATTTAACAGTTTTTTAACTGAGCCTCCCTCCTCCCCCGGGCCTACATATTCCAGGATTCTCCAACGTATTTCATCTACTGTGTGATTTTTTTCCAGCCAATGGGCTACTAAAGGAGCCTGTATGTTCTGAGTGGTAATTCTGGATTTGTGCTCTGTTAGACGGATCTTGATTGATCTAGCACTTCTCCCTACATAAATCAATCCACAGGGACAGGTAATGCTATATACCACATTATTCGAGTCACATGTAACTTTTTCTCTTAAGCGAATAATGTTACCTTTACCAGGGGCACACCAGATAGGGCCCATCATTCCCGTTTTACACCACTGACAGTGGCCACATTCTGCTTGTTCACCTCTTACTTCTGTCCCACTAGAATAGAGAAATTTTTTCTTTGACAGCACCTCCCCCATTGTTTTTCCCCTAGTATATGCAATTCGAGGAGATTCAGAAAAACAGGGGAATAATTGTAAAATATGCCAGTGAGTTTTAATACTTTGTAACAGTTTCTGACTCATTGTAGTGAACGGAAGAACACAAGTTAATTTTTCTTCTCGAATTTCAACCTCAGGCATGTTTTCTTTCAATAACAGGGATCATTGAGCATAACGAGCTCGTAAATATGCTTTTTTAATCGATGATGTAGGGTATCCTCGTGCCTGAAATCTTTGTTTTAAATCTGTCGATTGATTCTTAAACTCCTGGAGAGTGGAGCACACCCTTCTCACTCTCAGAAATTGACTAACTGGAAGGTTGTACTTTAAATGGTATGGATGGCAACTGTTGAACTGTAAAAGTGTATTACGGCTTGAAGGTTTTCGATACAGGGTGGTAGATAGTCCAATTTCATTTTTATATATCCACAAATCCAGAAATTCAATCGATGTCTTATTGGCAGTCGTAGTAAATGAGATATTTGAATCCAGTGTATTTAACCAAGAGGTAAATTCATAGAGAGATTGTTCAGAGTCGGTCCAAAGAAAAAAGATATCGTCCAGATAACGTTTCCACATTTGTACTGGTTTGAAGCGTTCAGATGGATAGATCAGCATAGCTTCTAATCGAGCAATATAAAGAGTTGCCACAGACGGAGCTAGGGTAGCCCCCATGGCTACACCCTGAGTTTGTAAATAAAATGTTTTATCAAACCAAAAATAATTTTTCAAAATAACCAATTCTGCCAGTTGAACTATGAAATCGGATGAGATCCGTTGGGAACCATTTCTGGCCTCAACAATTTGTTTAATTATCTCTAAAGCCCCTGACTGGGGAATCCGTGTGTACAAAGACACTATATCAAGCGTATCTAACCAGGTGTCTTGTGTCACATTCTCAATTTTTTCCATCTCTCTCAAAAAATGAGAGGAATCTTTTATATAGGAAGGCATGTCTTGTACATGATTTTTCAAAAAAAGATCCACGAACTGAGACAAAGGTTCTAAAACAGATGATCTAGTGGAGACTATTGGACGTCCCGGCGGATCCCTCATCCATTTATGAATTTTAGGTAAGAAATATATTTTGGGTGTCTGAGGGTTTCTTTCCATAAGTAAGTTTCCTTCCTTAACTGTAAGCATATTTGTTTTTACTGCTTCTGTTACTAAATCTTTAATGTATGCCTGCAATCCTTCCATCGGGTCTATGGCAAGCACTTTATACGCTACCAGATCATTCAAATGTTTCATTGCTTCTTCACGATATTGATGGATATCCCAAATCACAGTAGCTCCCCCCTTGTCTGCTCTCAAAACGACAATGGAGGGTTCTTTTTTAAGCTGTTGTAACGCACTCCATTGTCTGGATGATAAATTTCTCCTTCCCTTGAGCCCACTCTTATTTTGTTCTAATATTTCCAAGTCTCTCAAAACCAGATCCTTAAAAGTAGATATTACTGGGTTAATAGGGCCAGGTGGATACCATGTGGAAGGTGGCTTTACTATTGACATATCAATGGAACTAGCATTGTCCAGAAAATATAATTTACATTGTAGTTTTCGGAAAAATTTATGAAGAGCTACACGAAGACGAAACGGGTCGTGGTCCGTTGTAGGGACAAAACCCAATCCCAGATTTAACAGATTGATTTCATCCTGTGAGAGAACATACTTAGAAATATTTACTATTGTTTCCGATATCCCCGAATTCGGGGATTCTCCCGCGGGTTCCGATCTTTATAACCCTGTCGTTTCTGTTGAGCCACCTTTGCTCTCGTTCTTACACACCCCGAATCTCCTTCTTCCCCCATCCTTCCATATTGATCTTGATCACTTCCTGTACTTAACTCCTCACTCTCCTCTGTCGAGCCCTCAAAGGCTACTCGTTTTCGGGTGTTCGTAGTGTATTCTCTCTTATGCCAGGTATATATTCTACCCGATTGGTAGTCCCGCTCATCTCTCTTCAACTTCTTAATCTTCATTTGTCTTATCGAATCTTTCATAATTTGTACTGATTTCTTCAAATCTCCCATACGCTTATCATACTCTTCCGATGTCTGATTAGTTTTAAGTGTCTCTTCCACCGTAGAAATTTGTATTTTAAGGTCATCTTCCACATGCGTTGTAGTCTCAACGATTAATGCCATAAGATCTCGGCTGCACTTATTTAATATGGCTGACCATTTATCCATAAAAGTCCTGTCGGAAACAAATATTTTTGGTTCTTTTATGATTCGCAATCCACGAGGGATCCATGATTTTTTTAAATATTGCACTAACGTGTTCGCATGCAATTCTGCTCTCACTAATCTCTTCTTAAGTTTTTCAAGCTCCGTCCACGAGCCCAGGGATTCAGACCCGTCTTCATCTTCAAGCAGCATAGGGCGCTGCAATAACTTCTGAATTTGTTCCTCCGTATAACCCTCAAATTCGCTTGCCATGATATTCAGTCAAAAGACCAAAACGTGGCTAGTTTGAAAAACTATATACCAGTCCCCTATAAATTCTAGCCAGTATCTCATACAAAGTTGGGTCCGGTGATTAGTACTATTGAAACAAAGATCTTCACATTATTCCACATACATGCAGGACGTCAGACTCACAGAAACAGAAGCCTGCGCAGCCGCGTTGCTGATCTGCAAGGGCAGGCTTCTACATAGAATGTTGCTAGTGGAATAGCAACATTCCATGTAGAATCTCAAATAGTAGCAACAGAATCTCCAATAGTAGCAACATTCCATGTAGAATCTACAAATAGGGAAAGGGAAATGGGACTTGATATACCACCTTTCTGAGGTTTTTGCAACTACATTCAAGGTGGTTTACATATATTCAGATACTTATTTTGTACTGGGGCAATGGAGGGTTAAGTGACTTGCCCAGAGTCACAAGGAGCTGCAGTGGGAATTGAACTCAGTTCCCCAGGATCAAAGTCCACTGCACTAACCACTAGGCTACTCCTCCACTATCAACAGTCCATGTAGAAGCCTGCCCTTGCAGATCAGCAGTGTGGCCACGCAGGCTTCTGTTTCTGTGAGTCTGACGTCCTGCACATACATGCAGGACGTCAGACTCACAGAAACAGAAGCCTGCGCAGCCGCGTTGCTGATCTGCAAGGGCAGGCTTCTACATGGAATGTTGCTAGTGGAATAGCAACATTCCATGTAGAATCTCAAATAGTAGCAACAGAATCTCCAATAGTAGCAACATTCCATGTAGAATCTACAAATAGGGAAAGGGAAATGGGACTTGATATACCACCTTTCTGAGGTTTTTGCAACTACATTCAAAGCGGTTTACATATATTCAGGTACTTATTTTTGTACCAGGGGCAATGGAGGGTTAAGTGACTTGTCCAGAGTTACCAGGAGTTACAGGGGGAATCAAACTCAGTTCCCCAGGCTCAAAGTTCACTGCACTAACCACTAGGCTACTCCTCCACACACAAGCCTGAAGGCTACTGAAGTGGTGTGCATTCAGGTACAGAAAGCATTCTTGAGTGCTCACATTGACAAAAAAAGATTTATAGTGGGATTTGACCCTGTGTCCCTTGGTTTACAGTCCACTGCACAAACCAGTAGGCTACTCCTCTGTTCTGCAGGGACATCTGCGTGGCCATAGTTTTGAAAATGATGCCAGACAAAAATTAAGTACCAAAAAGAAGGTGCTGTTAAATAAAGGCTTCACATGGGGAAGTAGAGACTGTTGTCACAGATTACTTTAATAACTGATATGGCTAGGATTCGCTCAAAAATGGAAAATATGGATAATGTCATCAGGCATGCAAATTTGAAATGTTTGAATTTCCCAAGGGAAGTAAATACCTTACCTAGAGCTATGTTGCAAAAATATATGCTGGAAATTTTATCATCAGAAGATGTGGAGGGACATTTTCAATATGACGTCCAAATGGAGAAGCAAACGTTTATTGGAAAACGTGCAAAAATCTAACTTCATAATGGAAGAGGTAACTAAACTTTTTCTGACATTCAAAAATACACTAAAAAAACATTTAAAAAAAAGACACACTGCAAACGTCATAGACATTTTGAGATAAATGTCTCTGTTAATCGGAATCACACTACGCAAAATGTGCAATGGTGGTAGTGGTCCCCATGAGGGCATGGAAATCCATAAGGAGCAGCCTGGAAAGATGAATATGAAACAGTGCCCCTCAGGATCACATCATCACTCATGTGCAAGCACCATACATAGACAGGGTGAGATACAGTGATTTGTGTTTCTCTTGCAATAAATGTTATTGATTTTTCATTGTAAAGAATAACAAACATTGATAAAATCAGAATGTCCAGAATATCCACGGGCGTGACCAGGGGAAACCTTGTGGATTAAGCCCCGTGGATTATTTACCTCTGGACTGAGAGTGGAGTGGAGATTAAGTGAATAAAAAGAAACATGGAGAAATGAAAAAAGAATTCTAAAAAAAATGACTGAAGATAAGTTCACGTTTATTTTTATTTTTACTTTTGGAGCACATTGCATTTGTGAGCACTTGTGTATTGACATAATAGCATGTATATTTACTCACAGGAGATTGCCCTATGAAAGAAGTGCTATACCACCGGGCAGAAAGAAATAAGTTTGCCTTAAAAGCGGTGGTTTGTCTGAGGGCTCTTCTAAAATTAAACATATGAAAAAGAGGGGATTTACTTAAGTACGGTGCTATTTGTCTACAGAAGTAGCATCAGATCTTTGGTTGAGTAGTCCCAGAATATCCTATGACAAGAAATAATGGGGCTCCCTCTACTAACCATTAAATGCTGAAAAGAAGGGCTGCACAAATCTGGACCCCCTAAACCCTACCAGTCCCACCACGCTGCCCCATGCATAAAAGTCAGTCCTATCTTTAGGTGGTGTCCCATAGCTGGTGAAATGCTGACTATTGCACTTATCTGGCTATGGTGTAGATGGCTCCTCTGGAAATTCAATGCTGAGCCTGTTCATGGCCTGGCATTGAATTTCCGGACATAATGCCAGCAGCAGGCAGCAAAACGCTGAGCGTCGCCAGCTGAATATCGATCCCATGTTTTTAGTCTATGTTTACTTGAGCATAATATACAACAACTTTTCAGTCTTGGTATAGCTGCAATACAAAACGTTTTTATCCAAAGGTCCCTCTCAGTCGTACTGTAGATATGAAACTCCAAACTGGTAATGGGTTGTATGAGGAGAGTAAGGCACCATGCATGCTCTGTTGAATGTAATTCTCCAATGCCCTGCAGCTCTATTTCGGCTCTCTGCTTTAAAGTTTCCTACAGCTTAGCTCATTGACAAAGAAAAAAAAACATACTGCAGGAAATGAAGTAATACTTCTTGTCTGGTGTTCTGAGGAAAAAAAATGATATACTGTAAGGAAAGGTCAAAGAGAAAAATACTCCACTTTTGTTAACAACTCTCTAGCGATGGACCTTTTGATCTGCTGTCATCAGTCTTGATAGGTTATGAGCTAAGGTAAACAGACATACAGAAATTGACAGTCCCTCTTTGCTTCACAGCATAAATACAGCATGACCTATCCACATAAACTGCTTGATAGCTCTGTTCATTCATTGATACACATCCTTCATCTTTACTAGACAGAGTGATAAATAGGAGACACAGTCCTCAGGGCAACAGAGTCATTCATGTTTGTTTAACTCCTATCAGTAACCATTCTGAAGTCCTGCTTTCTGTTCATAGAAAAACACAACCACACATCCCAGACTACCTTGAGACATAAGCTAAATAAAATTGTGGCAGATGTCCCTGATAGCTGCTTAGAGTTGATTACCTGGGGGAATAATGTGTTTATTTCTTTGGTGGCTATGTTGATTGACACTAATGCTTTGCCAGCTGTTTACAGAACCTAGGATGGACAGGGAAGGGTTGGATCAGAGTTATGATGGATCCTTCAGCTGGAATTTCTGTCAACTGATAAATTTGCCATTCAATTATATACTTTACTAGAGCTAAACCTGATGGCAAAAACAAACAAGTAAACAAACACCTTTTATGTATTACACCAACCTCAAATAACAAGCATGTTTCTGTACAAGTTTCATTTATTCAGCTCCCCTTGAAGAATGATACAGAAGTATTCTCTTCAACTTTCCTTCAAATCAATTTGAAAAACATTAGTTTTTATTTTCAGAGACATTTTTTCTGGGCTGTATAATGAGTCTGAACTATATTTCTTCACACCTAATATTTGGGCTTTGATGACTGAAACTGTAGCATTATCCTAGTGCAGGGGTTCTCAACTGAATCCTCAGGACACACCAAGTCAGTCTGGTTATCAAGATCACAATGACTATGGCTGAGATAGATTTCCAAACAATAGAAGCAGTGCATGCAAACTGCGACCACACCTTGAATGTTGTGTTCAATTCTGGTCGCCGCATCTCAAAAAAGATATAGTGGAATTAGAAAAGGTGCAGAGAAGGGCGATGAAAATGATAAAGGGGATGGGACGACTTCCCTATGAGGAAAGGCTAAAGCAGCTGGGGCTCTTCAGCTTGGAGAAAAGACAGCTGAGGGGAGATATGATAGAGGTCTATAAAATAATGAGTGGAGTGGAATGGGTAGACATGAAGCATCTGTTTACGCTTTCCAAAAACATTAGGACTGGGGGGCATGTGATGAAACTACAAAGTAGTAAATTTAAAACGAATCGGAGAAAATGTTTCTTCACTCAACGTGTAATTCAGCTCTGGAATTCATTGCCAGAAAATGTGGTGAAGGTGGTTAGCTTAGCAGAGCTTAAAAAAGGTTTGGACAGCTTCCTAAAGGAAAAGTCCCTAGACCATTATTAAATTAGATTTGGGGAAAATCCACTATTTCTGGGATAAACAGCATAAAATGTTTTGTACGTTTTTGGGGATCTTGTCAGGTATTTGTGACCTGGATTGGCCACTATTGGAAACAGGATGCTGGGCTTAATGGACCTTTGGTCTGTCCCAGTATGGCAATACTTATGTACTTATGTATATGCACTTATCTCATGCATATTAATTGTGGGTAACCTGAAAACCAGACTAGCTGGTAGTAGCCTGAGGACTGGGTTGACAGACCTTGTTCTAGTGCAGTTTCTCACATAATCAGGCAGTTTCAAGTAAAATAAATATGAGTTGACTAGTTGTGACTATGCTCTGAAAGAATAGTTGGACATGATTTAGTTGGTTGGATCCAATGTTCTCTCCAAGCTGAGCAGGAGTCCTCCACCTACAGTCTTGCCTGTGGGAAATGCTATTTCAGTATCATATTTTCAATAGCAAAAGTCAGGAAAACTCTGCAGAACTCCAAGGACCCTGCCTGTCCCTAGCGATTGAAAAAACAATATTGAAGCATCACCCCCGCACTGCAGGAGCGGCTCGACCATTAGGCCACCTGAGGAAGGCCTCAGGCGTCATTCTTCAGGAGGGGCATTTTTTTTTGGGGGGGGGGGGGGTGGCTTGGTGGTGTTTTACCTTGTCACGGTGACTTTCCAAACCAGGCAGTGATTCCCATACGCTGCCCTGCCGCTGCCAGCACCCACCTCTTCCCTTTACTGCTGCCGCCTGAAGTAACTTCCTGTTTTGCTCAGGCAGCCCCAGTAAAGGGAAGAGGCAGGTGCCGGTGACGGCAGGGCAGCATATGGGAATCGCTGCTGCTGCCGAATTTGTAATGTCACCGTGACGAGGTAAATGCCCAGGGGGGTGGCATGAAAGCTCTGCCTCAGGCAGCATCTTGCCTTGGGCTGGCCCTGCCCCACTGTCAGGGCTATAGGTGGAGAACTCCTGCCCAGCTTAAAGTGAATGCTGGGTTGGATCTCAGGAAGGTTTTCTACTGTTAACATAATTTTCCCCATGGTGCATTTCTCTAGGGCCTGAAGGATATCTATAGAAGGCATCTGTTTAGTTTCACTCATTTACAACATCTCTGCATAGCCTTCACGTTACTAGTCATAACCTGTAGAGAATTCATTTCATTAAAACTAATGTATTTATTTATTTACAAAAATTTATAAAAACTATACAACCTGCATTCTTAGCAACAAACAATTAAACATACATAATAATAAGAGAAAAAACTGCACCTTAAAATAAGACAAATACACAAACATACATCATTACATAATTAGAAAGAAGCCCAATATCCATGGATAGATCTGTAGCTCTGTAGATGAGAAACTCAGTCTATAAAAGTGGTTCCCAAACCTTCCCCAGGTGAATCTCAGCCAGTTGGCTTTTCAGGATATCCTTAATGAGTAATCATGAGATAGATATGTATTCACTGCTTCTATTGCATGAAGATCTCTCTCATGCATATTCATTGTGGATATCCTGAAAACCCAACCATCTGAGTGCCTTCTAGGACAGGCTTGGAGCCACTGGTTGACAGCACGATACAGGCTGTTGGACCCTAGGGGGCTCATTTTCAAAGCAAAACAAAAATCCAAAAAATGTCATAAGGTGACAGAAGGAAGTTTTTCTCTAAAATGCATCCAAGTTGCAATTTTCAGCACCCCGATTTTAGTTGTTTTGCTCCACAGTTTGTCCAAATTTCAAGGGTGTTTTGGGGGGGGACATGGGTGGCACTAAAATATATTTTTCTGCAATAATGGAACAACATGAAATGTCTAGGGCCATAATTAAGACTGCTTTGGCTAGACCTATTTCAATCATGACTGACCAAAAGATGCCCTAAATGACCACTGGAGGGATTAAGGCATAATCCCCCCTCAAACGCCTATTCCTTTTTATTACTTAAATACTTAAATCAACAAAACTAACCTAAGCAAAAATATTTAACTGAGGGGTCCTTTTACCAAGCTATAGTAAAGAGAGTCCTACGGTAGTGGCGCGGGCCGTTTTTGCTACGCACCAGGGCCCTTGTTTACAACAGTGGGTAACCCCCCCCCCTAAAAAAGACATGGCCATGAGGTATGATTATTCTTACTGTGTGGTCATGTGGGGAGAGCCCTTACCACCACCCATTAATCAAGGGCTCCCGCAGTAACCGGGCAGTTCACGGCGCTGCCTGATTACCGCCGGGTTAGCGCAATGTTAAAAATTATAGAATTATTTCTCTAGCACTGGAAATGGCACACGGTTGAGGCAGAACAACCGCTGGCGGTCACGTTGGGCCAGCAGTAGTTGTGGGTTGCCACGGGTCAAGCCCATTGCTGTGTGGCAACCATTTAGTGAAAGGGCCCCTGAATCACAGAAGTCACAGTGCTGTAGAAAATTAATTCCTGTTCCCGATGCCCACAATCAGCAGAATGACATTTCGATTTACACAACTTGTTTCCAGGTTAGTTTTATCAAAGATCACTACACACTTCGCAGTTGTCTGAAGTCATGGTGGCAGCAGCGATACTAACAAGTCGTGTTAGAATCCCTGCTGCAGCCGCAACCTCAGACAACTGTGAAGAGTGCAGTGATCTTTGATAAAACTAACCTGGAAGTAAGTTGTGTCAATCAAGACGCCATTCTGCTGATTTTGGGCATCAGGAGCAGGAATTAATTTTCTACAGAATTGTGACATTTGTGATTCATTTGAGTACCTTGGTCGCCGAGTGATATATATATATATATATATATATATATATATATATATATATATATGTTTTGCTTAGGTTAGTTTTGTTGATTTTATATCATTTATACCTCACATTTTCCCACCACTGGCAGGCTCAATGTGGCTTACAACATTTAGGAAACAAACAGTAAACTACAATAAAGTGAAAGTGATATGGATGGCGTAAAGTTACAGGGGTAAGATAAAGTAATTGAGTTCACAAAATCTTTATAAGATTTGTAGTCCAGGAATCACAGATGCAGGACTGGATCTTTAGGGTAAGCTTGCCCAAATAAGTAGGTCTTGAGAGACTTCCTTAAAGTCAGATGATCTTGAACCGTTTTTACAGATTTAGGCAATGCATTCCACAAATGAGTGCTGATGTAGGAAAAGGTGGAAGCGTATGTGGTTTTATACTTGAGACCAGAACACACAGGGTAATGGAGGTTTAAGTATGAATGAGAAGATCTAAGTGAATTCCTTGGTGCAAAGTTGACAAGGGCATCCATATAAACTGGAGCTTCTCCGTAGAGGATCTTATGGACTAGGGTGCAGATTTTAAAAGTTATTCGCTCCTGTACAGGAAGCCAGTGTAATTTCTCACGAAGTGGTCTGGAACTTTTGAACTTTGATGCACCGAGGATTAGTTGAGCCACTGTGTTCTGGGCAGTTTGTAGTGTTTAAGTGTTTAAGTAATAAAAAAGAGTAGGCATTTGAGGGAGATGATTAATGTAAATGAGAGTGCTCTAGATATGGAATCACTGTGCATTATAGGAGATCCAATAGCCTATTTTACTTTTTTGTGATGCCATAAGTATTAAAAATTGCAAAATAGTGGCATCTTTTAGCTATTTTCTGCCACGTTTTGTGCACTCCTTTACTTTGTTTATTACTAATTGGGTTTCTGCCAGGTACTTGTGACCTGGATTAGCCACAGTTGGAAGCAGGATGCTGGGCTGGATGGACCATTGGTCTGACCCTTAATGGCTATTCTTATGTTCTTATGAATTAGTCTCATGCATTTTCATGGTAGATATCCTACAAACTTGATTGGCTGTGGGTTCCTCAGGACAGCTTTGGGAAGCTCTGGCCTAGGTTAACTGCGTGTGGGTGGGCAGGGACGGGAGTTAGGGTGGATCACCAACATAGCCAGTGAGCAGTCCTAACTTTGGGACCCTTTTACTAAGCAGTGCTAAAACATGGCCAGCGCTATCAGTAGTGCAGGGCTTTCCTGCATGCTGAGGCCACTTTTTGCGCAGCTGTAAAATGACAACATTTTCCAATTTTCCTGTTAATGGCCATGTGATAATTTCTCAATTAGCATGTGGCCATTAGCATGGGATCCCTTACATATTTTCTAGGCCGTAAGGGCTCCCGCACTAACCATATGCTAATTGGTTAGTGAGCGGTGATGTAGATGCGCTAACTGATTAGCACTGGGCATGCTTTCTTTTCGCCCCCCCAAATACACCCCCAAACAAAATTCTATTTTACAGCATATGGGAAGAGTGAGCTGATCTGAAAAAATACCACGGGATGCCTGAGCGCACCCCGTGGTACTGCTTTTTAGCCTGTGGTAAGTACATTTTAGTGCTTAACGTAGCTTAGTAAAAGGGCTCCTTTATATGCCGTAAACTGGGAACCAGTCTGAATATTGGCTGGTGCCTGGTTAACTTCCGGGTCAGTGGACATACCCGGATATTCAATGCCGGGAGCCATGCATGCCCCAGCATTGACTATCTGGGGTTAGGTCAGCCCATAGGTGGAGCAGATTACAAGCCAATTACTGTTGTGGGCTGAATATTACCCCAATAGTATTATTTTTCTGTTATCTTTCGTTGTTACTTTGTAAATCATCTTGATTGGCTTTTCCCAAGAAGAGGGTGTGGGTATATACAGATTTTAAATAAGTAAATGAATAAATAAAATGAAGACTCTGGGTCAGAGTGTTATAAATAATTTCAAATAAATAAATAAACTTGGAGAAGATTAGAGGCTGAGTGGAAATTGCACCTCACACTTACAATATAGTACAGTACTGCCCATCAACTGTTAATACAGAATATAGGGTATTTTACTAAAGCTTAGCTCGAGTTATCTGCAGCAGGGTCCATTTTATTCCTATGGGCTCTGCTGCAGATAACTCGAGCTAATCTTTAGTAAAATATCTCCATAATGCCGAGGAGTTAAAACCTCCTTAATAGATTCCATTAAATTAACCTAAATAATTATAAAGCTAACAATTTACAGCCATAACATACAAAAATAAACATATTAAACATATTAAAATGATCAAAGAGGTGTTAACATAAAGACTCACTCTTAAATAATAATAATAATAAAAGTCAACAGCCTGCAATCACACAATAGAATAAGTGATAAACTATAATGTAATACAATAAAAAACCTTAGACACATTTTAAGACATTGAAGAAAAGAGCACCAAAGTAAAAGCCCTATCCGCTCTTTTGTGGTATCAGACAAACAAGTAATGTCACTGCGGTGACAATATCACACTAAGGACCTCTTTTATCAAGCCGCGCTAGCGGTTCCCTTGCGGCAGTGCTGACGAAGCCCATTCAAAGTGAAAGGGCTTTGTCAGCATTACCGCACCGGGGACCACTAGCGCAGTTTGATAAAACAGGCTCCAATATAAAATCTAAGGGCCATGTTTACAAAGGCGCGCAAGCATTTTTAGTGCACGCTAAAAACTCCAGCGTGCCTTTGTAAACATGGCCCTTAGTTTTTATATTGGAGCCTGTTTTATCAGTAAAATGAATTAGTTTTCACTAATATCCAATATCCAACATAAATCCTAAAGTTCTCCAAAGCAATACATTAATGGACTATTTTGGACTCTTTTTCCTTTCCCTTTTCCCTCCTTTCAACTTGTTCTTCTACACTCTCTGTTTACAACAATATATTGTAATTGATTAATAACCAGGCTGGCGATTGCCTCCTCGGTTTAATGTGAGCCACATTGAGCCTGCAAACATGTGGGAAAGTGTGGGGTATAAATGTGATAAAATAAATAAATAAATAAATAAATAATATTCTAATGTTCTACAAGTCTGGGCTTATCCAAACCTCTTTGGGGGAGTGGGGTCCATATCTTTGGAGATACACCAGAAAAGACTGGCTTACTTATTGTTTCCAACTCCATCCCTTTTTAGGAGGTTCGACCTGCAGAACTCGGTGCCCTAATGGGAGAGTTTTTAATCATTCACTCACTCATTAAAAAGTAGAGTCTAACAGATTCATTGCTTTAAATTTTAAAACCAGAATCTTAAAATGGAACCACAATTTCCCAGTAGGTCAGGATAAACGTTTTTGATTAAGTGGGATATAATACCATTTAATAAATGTGATTATTCCATAGTCCAACTGCAGTTGGAAAAATGATTCCCTTGGTTTTATATAAGTTCACATCTTTGGTATGTTCTATGACCCCAGTTAGAATTATTGACCCTTAGTTAATCACTGAGCTACTAATTTTTTGGGTTTCTTCCAGATCCTTAAAAAATCCCCCTCAAAACATAAAATAAAGCAAATTTAGTTCCAGTAGTTTCTCCAAAACAAAGGCCCTCTTTAAATCCACTTTATTTGTTCTGTTACATGGTTGACTTTCAGGGCTACAAGCTACATTTCAGTAAAAACAGTTTAATCTTTATTCAATACTGGCAATGGTCCGAACTTCAACTTTAATTCTTTGACAAACTCATCCACTGTAACAACATTTCATGTAAATTAGGACTCCAGACAAGAAATGTATTATAGCAAGAAACCATTTAAAAGTAGCACCTGGTGCAACCCTCTCCAGTATTCCTGAACATAAAAGGAATAACTTACACCTAAATAATATTGTAAACTATTCAAGCAAACAATGGGTTATGTGGCAAGCTACCAAGTGGCGGTCATCAAAATCATACTCTGCACCCTTTTCTACAAAGCTGCCTTTTCCTTAGGAAGGGGAAGAGTTAAGCACATTCTCCCGGATTCTATATAGCGCGCCGAGCGTTCCGTGCGAAAATCCAGGTTAATTCTGTAACAACGTGTGTAACTTAATTGGCTTAACAAGCCAATCAGCATTGATAACAGCACTTATCAAGCAATGATGAGCACTAATTGGCAATAATTTGAATTTACGCACACAACTCCCTATGGGTATTCTGTAACGCATTGCACCTAAATTTTAATGTGTGCAGGCAAAAAGGGGTGTGGTTATAGATGGAGAAATGGCATTTTGTGGGCGTTCCAAAATTTACACACATTGTTATAGAATATGGCCCTCTGCGCCTAAATCTATGTATCGGGATTTACGCCACATTTTCATTGGTGTAAAAGGATGCACGTAGTTTTAGGTGTTAGGATATCAACTAGGCATATTCTATATACCACACCTATATTTAGATATAGGATATGCTTAGGTGGAAACATTTACCACGCAGAGTTTTAAGCGCCATATATAGATACTTAACTGAGGGGTACTTTTACCAAGCTATGGTAAAAAGGGCACCGTTACCTGAATAATGGGGGCTAATTTGGGGCAGGCAGGCTGCTGCAGCTTATGCAGGCCTGTATGATATTCTGCTCAGCCCGCATAAGAGTTATATCGCCCCGACTGATTATCGGGCTGGGGCCGCATAGGTTTTTTAAAAAATTGAAATCTCCTTGAGTCCCCAACATGTTGCATTGCTTCCTCTCCTCCTCCCAACCCCATGTCCACAAGCCACTTGCCACTCCCCCCCCCCCCCCCGGAGTCTATGCAGGGCCCCCCCACAGAGTCCATAGAGGGCCCACCTGGCCTTACCTTAATCCTTGGTGGTCCAGTGGTGGGCATTGGTGCAGGGGCAGGAGCAGAGCCCACTCACTCCTGCCCCTTGCGGCATCTTTGCAAAATGTCTGCCGTGACCTCTCGTGGCTGCTCATGGTACTACATGAAGTATCGTGAGCTGCCACAAGAGATCGCAGCAGCTATTTGGGGGTTAGGGGGACCATTAAGTGCACAAAGTTCTTTGGAAACATCATCAAGCCCTGTCTCTGTGGGGTTTTGCCTCCCCAAGCATCAGGTGTAGTTTATCAGCACTCACCCATGAATTTCAAAACACAGCACAAGTCCTTATAACATGATGGCTCAGTACTCAAAAGAAAAAAGCTCAAATTAGCTGTCCTAAATTCACCCACTTAAGCTTATGCGGGTGTCAAGTGAAATCTGCCGGCACCCACATAAGCCCCAGCTCCTCCCCAATACACCCTATGGCCCACCCCTGACTGGCCTTCTTTTTTGGATGCCGGTCAGATGCAATATTCAGCGGCACTGGCCAGTTTGGTGCCGCTGAATATCGGCAGTTAGGCAGAGACAGACGGTTTAAGTGGGCCAGAGCCTCTCCAGCCCGCTTAAATTGCTCTGAACATCAGCCTCCAAATTAAAAAATGTCAGGAAGTATTTTTTCACGGAGAAAGTAGTGGATGCTTGGAATGCCCTCCCGCGGGAGGTGGTGGAAATGAAAACAGTAACGGAATTCAAACATGCGTGGGATAAACATAAAGGAATCCTGCTCAGAAGGAATGGATCCTAAAGAGCTTAGACGAGATTGGGTAGCAAAGCCGGTGGCGGGAGATGGAGATGGTGCTGGGCAAACTTATACGGTCTGTGCCAGAGCCGGTAGTGGGAGGCGGGACTGGTGGTTTGGAGGCGGGGATAGTGCTGGGTAGACTTATACGGTCTGTGCCAGAACTGGTGGTGGGAGGCGGGGCTGGTGGTTGGCAGGCGGGGATAGTGCTGGGCAGACTTATACGGTCTGTTCCCTGAAAAGGACAGGTACAAATCAAGGTAAGGTATACACAAAAAGTAGCATATGTGAGTTTATCTTGTTGGGCAGACTGGATGGACCGTGCAGATCTTTTTCTGCCGTCATCTACTATGTTACTATGTTTATGTTTTGGAACTTGGTTGCTTTGTGAATGTTAGAGCTAGAGACTTGAAAAGCCCAATCCGGAGTTGTTTTTTTCTTCTTTCTTCAATGTGGTGTTCAAGAGTGATTAGACCCAGTGACACAGTCCACGCCCTGCATAACGCTACACTTCCTAGCCCCCCCATCCCAATTTCCAGCATCTCCTTTGTCTCCCTGGTATCCCCATGTCCAGCCTCTCTCTGTCTCTTAAGCTCCCCCTAATGTCTACCATCCCCTCTATGATTTCCTAGGTCCCCCATGTTTAACATCTCCCGTATGTCATCCTATTCCCTCCCTCATCGTCTCCCTTCTCTCCCCTATTTCCCTATACCCTACTCTTTGCAAATAGTTAACTCTATTTACAAAGAGGTGCACTGTTTCTGGAAGAGTGCACACTATTTTCAGAGTGCGCACTTTCTTGATAGTGTGCATGCCACACCATAGTAGGTGAGCCATTGGGCCACAGACAGGAGGAATAGATAACCCAACCCAAAGGCTAGGTAGAGCTCTGTCTTGTGGCACGTGAGTGACACTACATGGGGCTAGGCGAGAGGGTGGGGGAATGCTACCCGAAAGTTGAACTGAGTGACTCCATGCAGCATGTACCCCTTGGGGCCAGTCTATTTACAGATTATGTTCTTACAATCAAAGCAGTCCCAAGATGATAGGATTAACTGACATTAGAAGCACATAAAAGGCAACAGCCTTTCTATGGAGAGCTCCAATTCTAAGGCTAGAGGAACAGTCTTGACCTTAAGATTTTCCAGAATGTTCCGTATAAGACCAGTATAACTCTAGGAATCTCGGGTAGGAATTTTATAGTGACAAATGAGTGCCTCATCAATAAAGCTTCCCTCCATCTCCGGAGTTGATGAAGGCTTCGGTGATAATCAGTTTTTGGTCCAACTCAAGAAATGCTGGTACCAAAAATTGGGTGTGGGGAATCCAGGCGCAGGATCCTAGTGCTGTTTCCCCAGCCAGAGCTAGACCCCAAAGTATCCCAACTTGTTGGGGCAATTAAGAGCATAGGGAGCAGCAGCTCTGGAGAAGCCACCACCTGCGGTGCCACCAACATCTGGAGATGGTCCATGTGGGTAGTCGGGTCCTGGTCGAAAGCAGAAAGTTGCTGGAGCTGAAGCGCCAATTGTTCAAGTAGCTATAAAGCAGGTGATTCACCCGAGCTCATGGCCTTTGCAATCTGTCATTCCACAGTAGGTGAGCCCTTGTGCCACAGACAGGAGGAATAGACAACCCGACCCGAAGGCTAGGTGAAGCCCTGTCTGGCAGTAGGTGAGTCACCCCATACAGAGCTAGATAAGAAGGTGGCTCTTAAAAGGACCCTTGGGGGGCACCCTGAGAGTCAGGGTGGAGAGTGGCCCTGAAAACAGCCCTGGGGGGCTGACCCAACAAAGACGAGGCCAGGATAAGCAGGAGCCTGAAGACCAGGAGACCAGGCATAGAGAATACATGAACTGAAACAGGCTGGATGGGAGACTGAAACACAGCTGGACTGAAGATAGGAATGCAGCAGGACTTGAAGACAGGAATGCAGCAGGACTTGAAGACTGGAACACAGTAGGACTTGAGGGCTGCAACATGGCAAGACTTGGAGACCATAGAAGGAAGAGTGGGACAGCTGAAACATTCACTTGGAAGACCAGGCAACTCATTGCAAAGGCAAGGAAGAGAAGTCCTGGGATACCTTATAAGGCTGTGTCCTAATGATATCGTCTCCGGATGCCAGCACTACTTCCATCCTCTGGCCCTTTAAGAAGGTGTCTTTGGCACATGTGTGTGCGCCTAAGGAAACTAGCTCCTGCTGGTGCCGCACTGAGGGCAGGACACTGAGCTGAGGGAGCATCCTGACATGCCTCGCATGTGGCCCAGTGCAACAGAGAAGCTGCTGGAGGCCTGAGGAGGTAAGTAGGGGTGTCCGAGCACAGTCACAGCCGTTACAGCGTACAAGTGTGCATATGCTCAGTGGTTCACAGAATTAGGAAAAATGTGTACTCTTTGTAAATTATGTGGCCTCTTTATAAGCCCAGTGTGTGGAGTGCCATTATATGAAAACTCTTTTCCCTGAAATCAAGGGTCCAATTCAACATTTACAAGACTCTAACAAAAGATATATTCCCCCCTGCCGCTGTAACCAGGACAGAGGATGGTTGCACTTATTAACGAATACAAAGGAGGATCAGATATTATGTAATCCCCCATTATAATGGGGATTACTAAGGTGATGGGAACCCCTCCCTGGAGTCACTGAGGGGAGGGAATTGGTTAGTAATGGAGCTATGAGAGGCCCAGCTCTAAGGGAAGTGCTTGTGGGAAAGTGCTGCGAGAAATATTTCAGGGTGTTTGAATGACAGTAAGGGAGGAGTATGAAGTTATTACATAATGAGGCTGGGATGTGCACAAGGTCTTTGGTTGCCTATACCTCCGCTGGGACCGTTGGAGGAGAGGGGGGAGTCCTGGATGACTTCAAGAAGCTAAGGCTGACTAAAGTGGAGGTTTCTACCAGTAAAGCATTCACCGTGAACTGGAGGCGTGCTCCAAGTGGATCCCAGCCTGGGAGTAGAAGCAGAGCCTGTTCGGAGAAAAGATAGTAGCCCAGAAAGGCGCACCTTATGGAGGAGTGGGGACACACAGGAAGGTCTGGTCCAAAGTGAAGATCTGCTTGCTGCAAGTGCTGCAGGCACAGCCTTAGGTTGTTACACTCAGAAAGAATGGGTAAAGGACAGGAGGAGATGTAAATATGTACATACTATAGGCGTTACAAATTGAACAGGAGAAGATACAACATTTGGCTTTGGTGTGTTCACATCTGATACCAAGTTGGATTATAAACTGATTTGACCTAGTGTCTGAAGAGATTTGAACTACCTGTTGCAAAGAGGCAGTTTCACAATAAATTTGGACTGGAGTTTCTTTGAATGAGAGTGAAGCCTACTTGCTCCCAGAACAAATGGAGATTATCATCAAAACTGTTAGTTGGGCTAAAGCTAATTTTCTGAAATTGAATAGACTAAAGACTAAGGTTGTTTGGTTTGGAGATTATGAAAAGCCGGCAGTCTTTGGAATTTGGTATAGGTGAGAAACTGATGAATGAGGAACACTCAAAAGTGTTGGGAGTCATAGTTGATTCAGGCTTAACTTTTGAATCACATATGAAGGCTTTATCAAAAAATGGTTTTTTTTTTTTTGATTTCGGCAGCTAAAAGCAATCCGATCTAAATTAACTTTAGAACAGTGGCACAGACAATCCTGATTGCATACTTAGATTATTGTAACTCACTATTTGGGGGTCTTAAAAAAAAAATCAGTTTCTGCAGGATACAGCAGCTAAATTGATTTACAGCCCGGGAAAGTACGAAAGAGCATCACCACTGCTGAAGGAGCTACATTGGCTTTCTGTGTCTTCAAGACTGAAGTTTAAGCAAGCATGTATGATGTATGAAATAGATATGGTAGACTGATTAATTATTTACATTTCCCATCACCTTTTCCTTGAGTAGATCGGAACACTTTTTGAAATTAAATTATCCATCTTTTAAGGGTGTTTGGAAGAAATCCATGCTAGAGTGTTCCTTTTTACATTAGAGTTAAGCTTTGGAATGGACTGCCTTTAGAATTTCGGAGAAAAGTCTGTTTTGTTTGATGAGAAAGATATTTTTTAGTTTCTGAGGAACTTCCTCAGACTGTAGTTGATGAGAAAGATGCTTTTTGGTTTCAATATATTAGATATGCAACTGTTATTAATGTTCAAGATGTGCAATTGATGAGACAGTTGTTTTTTTTTTAGTTTCAATGTATTAGCTATGCAATCATAAATTCTCCTGAAGAAGGACTTATTGTTTGTAATCAGCTTAGAATCTCTTTTGAACTTAGCGGAATATAAGACTCATATAGCATAGCACAGCATGATCTCAGTTCATCAAGGGAAATTGTACTCTATATTCCATCATATTTTCTTCAATTTGTTTTAAATGTACTACTTGGTAGCTTCATTGCATGCCCCCAGTCCTGTTTTTTGTTTTTTTTGGAAAGAGTAAACAAGAGATTTCACATCTACCCGTTCCACTCCACTCAGTATTTTATAGACCTCTATTACATCTGCCCTCTTTTCAAATCTTTTATTGTTAAGTTAAATATTACAAACCAGAAAAAAAAGTGTTAAGGAGCTCCTCCACTAACATAACTGCAACAGATAGCACATAAATTGTTCTCAGAATATTTATATAGATATGGATCTGTATTTTTGAGTAAGAATGTCATTGAGCTGACCTAAGCACTCAAATCACAAACTGTGTGTCATAATTTCACACATGTAAACTTCAAAGTACAAGAGCTTTCTTCACCTATAGAATGAATGAACCATTAATATCTCCATATCAAAATCTATTCCAATATGAAACATAAATAATTTGGAGAAAGTTATACCGTAATTAGCCAGTGACTGATTTGTAATTTTGGAATTAAATTTCCTTTCTGGTAACCAGAGCTGTACTGCCTGCCAATCAGAGTAATTTGGATCTATGTTGGCAACTGTTATGGTTTTATGGCCTAACGTTCCATCTGTGGTACTGAGTACGCATTCTGAATGAGTTATAAATAAATAAAGAAGATTATAATGTACAGGCACTTCTTTCCGGTTTCAGCAAGTACATTGTATTTGTGGTATAAGCCTTCAATCCAGCTTTGGTGGTCTGCACACCCAGAAGGAAAACTGCCGAGACCCTCCACTTAGGGGGGAAATTAATCAAGGTGTGTTATGTATGTCTTAATGCAACTTAAAGGGCCCTAACGCAGCCCAAATTAATTTCCCGCAGTGATATTTAAGTTGCCACAGGTTATACAGTATTGAGATGCATAACATGCAAATGCATGTCTTGCATCTTATTATTATGCAAATACCTTAATGCAACTTGCGTCGCATCAGGGCCTAAAAAATAAAGGTAAAATAACCCCAGCTAGGGAGTCATGTTTCCATATAAGGAAATATTACCCCTAGTGGTAGTCACGTCAGACTACCGCTAGGGGCACCATTTTGTGAAAGGCACTGGACTGGGCAGGAGAAACTGGGCATCACTCCTGTCTGAGGAATACTTGGACCACCAAGGATGTTACAGTTACCCCCTTTAGGGGTATTGGGACATGGGAGGTGAGGGTGGGGGACTGGATGCTTCCACCTTGGGGGGTTGGGGTGGAGGGAGTGTGTGCTTCCACTTTGGTTAGTAGTCAGGGCTTCAGGTGGGGGGAATGTCATCTGGGGCCCACATAAACTCTGGCGGCCAGCGTAACCACATTTAGCCTCTGATATTTAGTGCCGATACCCGGACATGACCCAGCACTGAATATCTGGGGTTAATCTAACCACTGGCTGAATAGAAAATGAAGGCAGATACAAACTACATGGCCCATCCAGTCAGTCCATCTGTACCATCAACTGTCCCTTCCTCTCCCTTAGAGATCCTATGTGCTTGTTTCAAGCTTGCTTGAATTCAGATACAGTCTTCATCACCACCCCCTTCACCGGGAAGCCATTCCACAAATTTACCACCCTTTCTGTGAAGTAACTACTGAGTTTGTCCCTTTTTGCCTTCATCCTACGCCCCTTCATTCCCAAACTTCCTTTCAATTGAAAGAGACTCATCTCCTGGCATTTATGCTATGGAGGTATTTGAAGGTCTCTATCATATCTCCCCTCTCATCCCCTTTCTTCCAAAGTATACCTATTAAGATCTTTAAATACGTCCCCATGCGCTTTATGGCAAAGATCACTAACCATTTTAGCAGCTGCTCTCCGGAGTGACTCCATCCTGTTTATAGCCTTTTGAAGGTGTGGTCTCCAGAATTGTACATAGTACTATAAATGAGGTCTCACCAGAGATTCATAGAAAGGCACTATCACCTCTTTTTTCCTGCTGGTCATCCCTCTCCACATACATCCAATATCCTATACTTAATTTAACACTTTGCACTTATCCCTGTCCTGGCTTAAAACCATGTTTTCTAATAATCTAAACAGCTGCTTTGGTTTTTAGATAATACAGGCTTTGAATTTTATAAATACATAAATACCTATGAGCCAAGCTATTGCCACCCATATCTTCTATGTGATCTTGTTTGACAGCAATGGACTACAATCAACTTGCCAGCATCAGTCAGTTGCTTTCTGGGGGGGTTGTAGCTCTGCTGAATCCTACTTAGCTACCTTCATTAGGTCATCTTCTGCCCCTTACTGTCTTGTTATCACTTTTTCAGCTTCTGCTCTTGAGAGAGTGCTAGTTGGGCTGCTTACAACACTGCAACTTCCTACCTTTGGAGCCATTTTGCTAAAATGTGTTAAATATGGGCTTATGGAGGAGTGGCCTAGTGGTTAGGGTGGTGGACTTTGGTCCTGAGGAATTGAGTTCAATTCCCACTTCAGGCACAGGCAGCTCCTTGTGACTCTGGGCAAGTCATTTAACCCTCCATTGCCCCATGTAAGCCGCATTAAGCCTGCCATGAGTGAGCACAGGGTACAAATGTAACAAAAATAAAATAAATTAATGCAGGACTTTCCCATGCAATAAGCCCATAGTTTATGTGGCAATATATTAAGAAGATTTTGTTTTTCTTTTTTTTTGCAGGTCCTGTGCTAATTCTTCCATTAGTGCATGGAACTTGCACAAAACAAACAAAGAAGAAATAATGTGGGAACACTTACTGCTTCCAATTTAGGAGGCACTAAGCCATGAATTCTATAAATGGTGCACAAATTTCCACGTGCAATTAAATTTGCACCAACAATTGCATGCTAGCAACAATTATTGGTGTTAATTGGCAACAATTTGGATTTGAGCATACATCTTGCTATGCCCTAGTCTGTAAAGATCCGCACGCATATCTTTTAGCTCACAACTCAAAAGGGGGCATGGCCGTGAATATAGGGGATGTGCACCTAACATGTGCCAGGATTTATACTAGGTTTCAGTTGGTGTAAATCCTCATGCCAAAAGTTTGGCATGGAAATTGGCTCAAAGTGCTGTTCTAGAAAGAGCACGCAACTTACAGCGCCATTTATAGAATAGTTTTCCGTGTGGAGTTTTAAAAATATTTACTATATCTAGCCCTAAGTATGCTCCCTCATTAATGGGCCCCTTTACTAAAGGGTTGTTGTGCGGCAATCCAGAACTACCGCTGGCCCAACGCAGCCACCGGCAGTAGTTCTGCTTTGAGCACACGCCATTTCCGGCACTACAGAAAATAATTCCATAATTTCTAGCTGGGCACTAATCTGTCTCTAATGGGGCAGTGCCACATGCTGCCCGGTTACCAGTAGGCTACCATGGGAGCCCTTAAGAGGTGGCAGTAAGTGCTCTCCCCCGCATGGCCACACGGTAAGAATAATCTGACCGCGTGGCCATGTCTCTTTCTAGGGGCTTTTTTAACTGCTGCGGTAAAAAGGGCCCTGGCACATGACAAAAATGGCCCCCACCGCTACCACAGGGTCCTTTTTACCACAGCTTGGTAGAAGGAGCCCTAAGTCCACATTATCCAGTTAACACATTGTCAGTCGCTCCTCTCGGCCGCGTAATTGTCTCTCTCTCTCTTATCCGTGCTATCTGCTTCCGACTTAACCCACAGGAATCACAGTAAGCCTCCACCTCCTTATACACCCCAGGCCAATAAAACCGACCTAGCAGTTGTTTTAAGGTGTTCTGAGTTCCTTTATGTCCTCCCAATGGGTAATCATGGGCTACTCGTAGTATCACCTCCCGAAACCCATGAGGAACCCCCTCCCTCAGGTGTTCCACCCTCTCCTCAGCTAATTCCATCTCCAAATCAGCCCCCTCTCCTTTCCTCTCCTGCGGCTCAGGTACTCGTTTGTCCTCATCCCTCTTATTCTTCCCGGCAGTCTGAAATCTGTGTTCTCTACGCTCCTGCCTCCTCCCCTCCCGCAATGCATTCTGGGACCTGTAGTTTTTCCACTCTGGCTTTTCTCTCTCCCCCCCCCTTCATTCTGGACTCTGTGGCTTCTCTGATTCTCACAACATGCTTATCAGAACGCAGTAGCTGGATAATGCTTACATGCCCATTCCCACCTATGGCATACCCCCTCCCCAAAATATTAAAAAAAAAATAATGCAAGATTAGCTTGGCTAACAGGAAAATTACCAAAAACATTTTAATGCATTTTGCAGTAAGTGTTTTTTGGTGCACTAACTGCAGGTTAGGACTTAATACCCTTTATTAAAATAGCCGCTCTGTTCCTAGATTTGTTTCCAATCTTATAAAAAGAAATCCAAACCGATTTACAGCTTTTCATAAAATAATACACAAGTACATAATAAAAAAACACTGAAATGAGTACAGTCAGCTATTCCTATACCTAGATTTAGGTATCCTTTTAGGCACCGAGCACCTAAAAGGAAACCACGTAACCTAACTCTCTACCGGCCAACCCATTTTTTAAGCAGTCTAATTTGTGATGCTTTGGGGATTGTGCTTATTTGCCCCTTAAATTGTGTTAGGGCAGTAATGCACATTATTTCACCATTATTCATGTTACTATTAGGTACTGCAGGGTACACTGTAATGAGATGAAAGTGTGCAAATGCATGCCAAAGAGCTCATTACTATGAATCGAATAACGCAGCTTGCAGTGAACATCACAAGCCATATTATTCCTGGAAAAATACTGCCAGCAAAAAAGCTGGTGGTGTTTTTCCCATCCTGGAAGCATCAGGCCACAAAGCCACAGCCTGGTGCTTCCAGGCTGCTTCTTAAAAGGGCCAGATGGAAGTATTCCCACTTAAAACCTCTCCCCTACTGTGAACCTCCCTGATTGCCCCTAATTCTGATCTTGAAATGTCACTTTTCCCACAACTCCATTCCACCCCTCTCCACATGGGCCCCTGGGTCTACCTGGCAAATCCTAGTGGTGCATCAGGGTCAGGGCAAAAGCAATCCCTAGTCACTCCTGCTCATTCTAGTGCTGGGTTTAAAATGGCACCAGCAACCCCTAGTGGTAGCGGTACTAATGCTAGGGGTCAAGCTGCCGTATAAGGACAAAAGGTCTTTATACCACAAGTTGATCCCTAGCAGTAATAGCACAAGACTATCACTAGGGGTTATGGATGCCATTTTGAATCCAGTGCTGAAAGGGGCAGGAATGACTGGGGATTGCTCCTGCCCTGACTCCAATAAACTCCCTGGAATTGGAAAGCTTATGGGGCAGGGGAGATATGAGTTAGGGGGAAGAGAGGGGAACAGACTTGGGGGGGGGGGGGGTAATCTGGGAAGGTTCAAAATTACAGGGGCCATTGGGGAGATTCTAGCCAAAGAGGGACTTTTGGGGTCAATAATACTTTCTCTCAGCCCCTTTAAGAAGCTGCCCAGGAGCAATGGACCGCAGGTTTGCAGCCTGATGTTCCTGGGACACAAAAATAACGCTGTTGGCAAGGATGATTTCAAGCACCGTTGTTCTTATACTGTGAAGTGACTAACCTACTGTACTGAGATACAGCAAGTTAGTCACTGCTGTGGGAAATTAAGGTGTGGTAAAAGCCTGACTTTTATCGCACCTTAATAATTATCTCCTTTTGTGAAGTCAGGCACCCAAATTTAGGCACAGAACAGGAGAGAAGTTTTACTTCAACAAACTAATCTGCCTTAAGTTTGAATATTTACCTCTCATCCTTCAGTCCAAATCAAGATCAGAACTCCTTAGCCAAGCAGTCATTTGGCCAAAAATTGAAATATCAAAACCCAACACTCTTTTCTTTGTTACACTTACAACTGTCTGTTTCTTAAAGGGAAATAGTATTGTGTTTAGCATGTGTTTTGCTGTACCTGGGATTTCATCCCTTTCTCCGTTGGCGTGCTGGAATCGATCTCCTTCTACTTGCACCTTTGGGCAGAGTACATCTGGAAAAAAGAAGAAAAAGAAATCCTTAATTTTAATGCAAGATATATGGCACCCAACTGGATGTTCCACATATATGTCTATTAATGTGATGATTTAATTGAAGTCTGTCTCTGCTGTCCTGCAGTTACTACAGTGGTTCACCTTACAAAAACAGAGCTTAATAACTTAGCAGGAAGGAAAGCCAATACCATCTTTTTGGGGGAATCCAGTAATTTCGTTGGGTTTCCATATGAAAAGGAATCAGGACTGGGATCTGGTGTCATGTTATCACTCTTTAACATATCAATAAATTATAGGGAGAAAAGATTCAAATCCAGAAAATGATATAGGAAATCTGTTCTGAAGGGTTATCGATAAGTGAGAGTATTTAACTACAAACGTACAAAGACAATTTGAAAGCAGAGCCCTCAGCAATCCTGGTTCACTATAAAAAATGTGAACTGTAATGGGTTTCAAAATAATGATTGATGCTGCTCGTTTTCATTAATTTTCAATGAAAACGAGTATATGGAGAAAAACCTCCATATTTGGGTAAAAAAAAAGCTTCCATATACCTATGTTTCTTCATAACGGTTTCAACTTTTCATCTTTTTAAATAACAATTCAGATATCTTAATGCTCAAACTCATAGAAACATTCACTTATCACAGTCACTTTGTCCGGTGTTACAGTCTTCTTCCAAAATTGAAAAAACATTCCTGAAAGAGGTCCTTGTTTCGCCTCAAGCTTTGTCAGAGGAAAAGTCATCCCTACTCTCTCATTTCTGCCGTTATCACCCTTCCCATCTTATTTTAGTCCAGTCTTTGTGATGATAGTTGTTGGCCAACGTACCAGGACTCCTTCGGGAAGTATGCAATCGTTAGTTGTGGCTATTGTAAAGATGCTAATGACATCATCCCCTGTTCCCTCTTAGGCGGCATCACCAGCCCCATCAGACCCATGGAGCAGGAGACCTAAAGCCAAGAATCAAACCCAGCTCCCTCCATTTAGTGGCTTATAGCATGGCCACTGAGCCACAGGACTAGCCCCAAGAACACTATAGGATGTTATTTAGAAAAGAACATTAATAACTCAGGCTGGAACATAAAAAGCTTTTGACAACTTCTCTGATTTTTCTGCAACTGTTAATTTGCAAGTTGATAAATCTGGGATGGAGCCTACACTACATCCTTATCACTGTGTGAGCCCGATAAGCTAAAATGTGCATGTACAGATTTTTCAAAACAGAGAAGTCCAACAATAAATGTGAATAAATAATACTGTTAAATCTATTGCACATGAAATGACCAACAAAACAATGGAAAAGAGGTAAGATGAAAGAGAAGCAATGTTTATTTATTTATTTATTTATTTGTATCCCATATTTTCCCATCTATTTGCAGGCTCAATGTGGCTTACATTGTACCGTAGAGGCGTTCGCCATCTCCGGTAGAGAAATAAATACAAGGAGTTGATGTGGTCGGATAATGTTCATGTGTTATAGACACATTGGGGAATTATAGAGAGGAAAAGTTATGTAGAGTCTGTTACAAGTTTTGGTTTCATTGTGTTGCGGAGTTTAGGCACTTAAGTTGGGTCGATGGGGTATGCCTTTTTGAACAGGTTGGTTTTTAGTGATTTCCGGACTTTTAAGTGATCGTACATTGTTTTCATGGCTTTTGGTAGTGCGTTCCATAGTTGTGTGCTTATGTAGGAGAAATTGGATCCATAAGTTGATTTGTATTTGAGACCTTTGCAGCTTGGATAGTGGAGATTGTATATATATGGCCGCCCTTGCTCTCAGTAAAATATAGGTCAATGGCTCAGGCTAAAGAGCTAGGCCTCTACAAGCAAATGGCTCATAATAAGAGCTAGGCTTCTCTTAAAAATCCAAAGTCATCTCTGATACAAAATACATTTTTCTGCAGCACAAGCTGAACTGAGTTCTCAGGGAGCTGGCACGGGAGGGGGTCTTTTGCTCTTATAAACATGCCTGGGACTGGCATTGGTGAAGAGTCATGAAATATGTTTTGGGTTAATGAAAGTAGATAAAGGGGTAGATGTGCGTAGTTAGAGAGTACTCAGAGGGAGTGGGGAGCTGAGAATAGCTGAGAAGAACAGAATGACCGATGAAGTCATCTTGCCACCTGTGCTTTGCACCCCTTTTGTGTATAGTTAGAACCTGGGACCTAATGAAGTCACCCTTATCGGTTCCTTATCAACTGATAAGGGATAGCAAGTTCTGCTGACAAAGCTGGATCCCATTGGAATCCATTGGGTTGAGACAGTATAAAGGAAGCACCCCGAGAAGTGTAAGACGCAGAAGGAGAGACAGAGAGAGAGACAGACGCAGATACAGAGGCAGATGCTGATGGAGGAGAGCTGATGTGTCATGTGATTCTGTTCCACTGTATGATTGACTGAATTGCTGGTATCCTCATTATTGGGTAATATGTCAATGCTAATTAATACTAATGAACTAAATCTCTTTAACTAATTAAAACTGGGTTCCTCTTTAATTACAGATTTAGCTACGGCTGAGCCTGTACCGAACTGCCATGAGCAGATTCAAGGTTGGGAAAGCTAGATATTTGGAGGGCATATGTAACTTTGCCCAGAGAGATGAGACGGGCCACTGCTTCCACTGCCTGATTAGCAAAGGCAGATTCTGAGAAAATAAACAAGATTTAGGTAAGTTCATGTTGATCCGATTGCGTTTCTTGTTGGTAGGTCTATGAGGTCTGTCATATATCCCGGGGCTTCGCTGATAATTTTATGGACCATGGTGCAGATTTTGAAAGCAATACATTCTTTAATTGGTAGCCAGTGTAGTTTTTCTCAAAGGGGCTTGGCGCTTTCGAATCGCGTTTTTCCAAATATAAACCTGGCTGCTGTGTTTTGGGCGGTCTGAAGTTTCTTTATGAGTTGTTCTTTGCATCCCCCGTAAATTCCATTACAGTAGTCTGCATGGCTTAGTACCATTGATTGTATCAAGCTGCGAAATGTTTCCCTCAGGAAGAATGGTTTCACGCGCTTGAGTTTCCACATTGAGTGGAACATTTTCTTAGTTGTAGAGTTAACTGTGACAGGATAAAAGTAAAAGAAAAGGTTTGTGGAGTCACGGTAATGAAACATCCACATGTGGTGAAAATAAAGTTGCCTCCCCCTCTTAAGCCCCACCCTTGTTTAAAAACTCTTCTCTTCATATAGTGCTGGGCAGACTTATACGGTCTGTACCAGAGCTGGTGGTGGGAGGCGGGACTGGTAGTTGGGAGGCGGGGATAGTGCTGGGCAGACTTATACGGTCTGTGCCAGAGCTGGTGGTGGGAGGTGCGGTTGGTGGTTGGGAGGCGGGGATAGGGCTGGCCAGACTTATACGGTCTGTGCCCTGAAGAGGACAGTACAAATGAAAAAAGTAGCACTATGCTCCCTGGATCCCCATCCTGCTTAATCTCCCAGTCACTCCCCAAGTGCTATTCTCCAAATACCTGCTTATCTTACATAGGGGCCCTTTTGCTAAGCTGTGGTAAAAGGGGCCCTGAGCTAGTGGTAGCACGTGTTTTTGTTGCAAGCAGAGTTCACTTTTACCGCAGCAGGTAAAAAGGTGGAAAAAAGAAACGGCCATGCAGTATGTTTGCACTTGCCATGTATACAAACAAAAAGGAGCAACACTGGCCCTTTCCAAAATACAAGGCTATATGCAGGAGCTTTTTCCTTTATTGCAGCTGCTATTTCTACAAGGCACGCTTGGTTTTAAAGATTATCTCCGTTCCCGTTCGGAGGTATTGGATTCATACATTGTTTGCATTATTTACATCCAATCTCTGACCCCTGAGGCAGGCGTTCTTTAACGCCGAAACACGGCTCGTGTCGGGTCATCCTATATAATAAAACACACCTCCAACATTCTGAAGCTGACTGCATGGCTGAGGCATTCCTGCTCTCTATATCCATCTCCTGAATTGACATCACGTACTTCCGGGTTCGTCACAAGCAGAAGTGACCAACCACACGGGGTTTCTCGGCTTCAGAATGTTGGAGGTGCATTCTATTAAATAGGATTGGTCAGTTCCTTGAAGCACAGCCAGAGCTCAGCATCCTGCACAGTAATGCTCAGACACCAGAGAGAGAGGGGGGGGGGGGCTGACACCAGAGAGAGGGAGGGAGGGGGGCCTGACACCAGAGAAGGGGGGGAGGTATCGCTGTCACACACACACTCTCTGTCACACACACACTCTCTCTCTCACTCTCACACACTGTCTCTCACACACTCTATGTCTCACACTGTATCATATTCACTCTCTATGTGTCACACAGTCACTCACACACTCTCTTGGTCTCATACACTCAGTCTCACAGAGAGTCTGTGTCTCACACACACACTCTCTCTCTCGCACACACTGTGTGTGAAACACACTCTCTCTCTCTCACACTGTGTCTCACATACGCACTTGCACACACTCTCATTCTCACACACACACTCTCTCTTTCACAGACACACTCGCACCCAGACTCACTCTCTCTCTCTCACACACACACACTCGCACATTCACTTTCTCTCTCACACACAGTCACTCTCACATACACTCTCTCAAACATACACACTCCGAGGAAAACCTTGCTAGCACCCGTTTCATTTGTGTCAGAAACGGGCCTTTTTTACTAGTTTATCAATAAAATACTCCTATTTTCTCAGTCTTGAAGGCCCACTGTTGCTCCTTTTTGTTTGTATACTTTCTATGTATGCTGGTTACCCTCTCTCTTTGGCTTGCACTTGCCATGTCCCCATCTCGGGGGGGAGCAGTTACTGCCACTCATTGAGGTGATGGTAAGGTCTCCTGTGCTAACCTGGTGGTAAAAAATAGGAAACAATATTCTGTAGCTCTGGAAATGGTGTGCAGTGGGGCAAAAATACCGCCAACCCTTGCGTTGGGCTGGCAATAGTTCTAGGTTGCCATGTGGCGACCCTTTAGTAAAAGGGCCCCATAGTGCATATTTGCAAGGGGGTGTACACAGGGGTGAAGCATGGGTAGGACATAGGCAGGAGTTCTCACATACTCGCCTAACTTACAGAATACTGTAAATTAGTTGAGTAGCTGCTGCATTTAGGTACTCATGCTTTCACCAGTTCTATGGTTGGCATAAGTCCATATGCCTAAATACTAGACAAGATGACACCAACATGCTAGCATTTTATAATTTGACATATGTTTATGTTTTATTATTTATAGCCTGCCTTTATCCAAGGTGGGTTACAACATAACATATATGTTTTAAAAAACAACAACCAACAAAACAACATAAATGCAGTAAGGTAGAAGCAGTCAGTCAGGCTCAAGCGGAATCAGGACAAATCATAGGCCTGACCCAGCAAATATTGTTTTAGCATTGCTTTAAAAGAGGTAACGTTGTTTTGTGATTTTAGGGCTAAAGGCAGTTTGTTCCACTCTGTGGGTCCTGCCATAGAGAAAGTGCCAACTCTGGTGATGTTCAGTTGCAAGTTTCTCAGGTTTGATGTGACGCAAAGGAACTTGCCGAGTGCAACAATCTTGGTGGTTCATATCTAGGCAAGACGTTCCTCAAATAAAAAGAGGCGTCCTGATACAGTCCCATATGTACTTAGGTGCTTAAGTTCCTTTATAGAATTGGCTCCCCTACCACACTCCCTCAGGGCACTAAATGGAGGCACCTTCATAGGTGCATATAGGGGTGAATTCTATATATGGTGTTACAAAAATCAGCACTGAAAAAGTGCTATACTAAAAGCCATGCTTAAAATTAGGCACGGTTTATAGAATAGCGCTTATGGCCAGGAACCACGCCTAACTTTAGGCATGACCATTTGTACCAACTTAAATGTGGTGCAAATGTATGTGCCTAAATTGAGCACATATCCCCTGTATTCCATAACAACGCATGTAAATGCTAGGAGCATCCCCGTTCCGCCCATGACCTTTCCATTTTTGCACCCCCTTTTTTTTACTCGTCCATAAAATTTAGCAGCAGATCCATCGTTAAACTTTTGCATCTAAGTTCCAATTAAATCTAATTAGTGCCAATAATTGTTTGTTAAAAGGGCCAATTATTGGCACTAATTAGCTCGTTATTTAATCAAATTGCACATGCAAATTGGGCGCATGCAAGGTTTGGTAACTTTTATAGAATTAGGGGGATAGATAGTATGTTGTGCCTATTTTATACAGGTGTAACAACCCATGGAATGGGTATTATTAAGTTTATGTGTGATAGATCTTTCCAGAGGCCCTGGGAGGAGAGAAGTCCCTGCTAGAGGGCTGGATTGGTGGGATGTCCCTGGGTGGGAGGATGCCCAACCCAAGGGAGAGTGGTACCAAAATAAGTTGCAGAAATAAAGTGTATCCCTGTAGAAAGTGACAGTAAGGGTGGAGTTTGCGTTTAATAAAAGGAGTTGTGGTGAGGTACAAGAAATCTTTATTTATTTATTTATACATGTGTAGATGATCCCAGGGACTTAGTATGGGCAGAGCTGGAGCGAAATTGTGATGTTTGTGAATATTTTTAAAACACACGCGACTGCGGAACAGGTATAAAATTTGTCTGCTGCTGCTGTGGCTGTCACCTTCTAAAACAGATGACTTTTTTTGGGCTTTCCAGATAGGCTTCCTGTTATAAAGTTGGGCCCTGAAGAACATTATAGAAAAATGATGCTGCTATTTGAGCTGTGTCAAACATTTGGGTTGTGTGGGGATAATTTATCTTTATTTCTTATCAGGTATGATCTGCAGCTTCTCTCTTTCTGCTTCTGATGTCTGCCAGATATCTAAATCAGCACTCATTTCTTGTTTTACTTTGCAAGATCAATAGCTAATTTTGCTTTCTTCTGATAAAAGGAAGGGATAGTTGTATTACAGGCTGAGAATTGTGAAATTCAGCTGGCTAATCATTGTTTTTAGTGGCATACTACTACCTTGTCTTGCAACTCTGTTCAAAAACAGCAGGGTGAGAATTTTATCATTGGTGCCATTTCTTTCGCAGTGAAATCCTATACACCTCATTGAAGAAAACAAGCTTGCAGTTTTCTCCTTTTGATAACATTGCATGAAGTAATGTGATTGCTGTGTTACTCCACTTGAAAATAGAGACGTAGAGGCTCAAGCTTAGCGTGTGTGAAGCACCATGTGGTTCATAGGTATAAGTACATAAGTTCATAAGTATTGCCACACTTTGACAGACCAAAGGTCCATCAAGCCCAGCATTCTGTTTCCAATCCAGGTCACATATACCTGGCAAGATCCCCAAAAAGTTCAATACATTTTATGCTGCTTATCCCAGAAATAAGCAGAGGATTTTCCCCACTTAGACAAAGTGTGATGATGTATAGCATAGCCCACAATCTCTCCAATTCACAAATATACCACAGCTTATTTAACCATGAAATCAAAGAAGGACCTTTAGGAGACTTCCAAAGCGCAGCTAGCATAACTCTAGCAGCTGACATAGCATGTCGAACCAATATGCCCTGAGATGTGGTTAGACCGGGAAGTGTACCAGGAAACAAGAAAAATTCTGGTGACCATTGAATATTATTATTATTATTATTATTATTTTATAGACCTCTATCATATCTACCCGCAGCCGTCTTTTCTCCAAGCTGAAGAGCCCTAGCCAAATCAGCCTTTCTTCAAAGGGAAGTCGTCCCATCCCCTTTGTCATTTTCGTCGCCCTTCTCTGTACCTTTTCTAATTCCACTATATCTTTTTTGAGATGCGGTGACCAGAACTGAACACAATATTCGAGGTGCGGTCGCACAATGGACCAAAACAAAGGCATTATAACGGCGTCATTTTTGTTTTCCATTCCTTTCCTAATAATACCTAAGATTCTATTTGCTTTCTTAGCCGCTGCAGCACACTGAGCAGAGAGCTTCAACATATCAGCAATGACGATACCTAGATCCCTTTCTTGGTCGGCAACTCCTAACATGGAACCTTGCATTACGTAGCTATAATTCAGGTTCCTCTTTGCACTTGCTCACATTAAACATCATCTGCCATTTAGATGCCCAATCTCCCAGTCTCATAAGGTCCTCTTGTTATTTTTCACAATCCCCTTGCGATTTAACAACTTTGAATAATTTTGTGTCGTCAGCAAAATTAATTACCTCACTAGTTACTCCCATCTCTAGATCATTTATAAATATGCTAAAAATCATTGGTTCCAGCTCGATTTTAAAGATAAATTACATATTACTAACAATAGTTCTGCAAATTCATTTTTCAATTCTATCAATACTCTGGGATGAATACCATCCGGTCCAGGAGATTTGCTACGCTTCAGTTTTTCAAATTTCCCCATTACTTCCTCCAGGTTTATAGATATTTCATTGTTTCTATGATTCGTCAGCTTTGAATACCATTTTGGCACCGGAATCTCTCCCAAATCTTCCTCAGTGAAGACCGAAGCAAGGAATTCATTTAGTCTCTCCGCTATGGCTTTGTCTATGAAATAGGACAAGCAGCATTTATCGCACGCTAATGCCCATTAACACATGCTTAGCTTTAGTAAAAGGGTCCTATAAATGTTAATATAAACAAAACACAAATAAAAGAATATAAAGTGCAACCATTAGTTCTTAATTATTGCTATATGTTTTACTTTAAATTCTAAATTCTTGGATTCCAAAATTTCCTAAACTTGTGGACAGAAAGGCTGTTAATGATATTTCTCTTTATTTTTTATTTTTGCCTTTTGTATAAATGCCGATTGCATATTCACATATTGTGATGATATATGGAAATATATGAATAAAGAAATAAATAAATAAAAAAAGAATATAAAGTGATGATATTGTACATCTTGTCAATGTATTTGCTGTTAAAATCTTATGTGAACTTTGCTCTTCTAAATACTCAAGACCTTTCCTCATTTTTTTTCACATCTAGATAAAGGTCTCAAAGAACTTCCCATCAAGAAGAAATGAATAAGGATATGGTAGACCCACAGCTCCCAGCTCTTGGAGCTCTGCTGTGCTAAGACCAAATTTGTGGGGAGAAAGAGGAAGGGAAGAGGCTTGTCTATCTCTAGCCCAATGGCACAGTGTGTACAGTGTATGAACCAGGAGATTTCTTCACCTCTTGCTGTGGCAGAATCTGTGGAGGTATTGGTAGTTCCCTGTGGGATTGATGTGTCACTGAGCTCTGGGGAAAGGACTCACCTGCTGCCTCTACAACTGTTGCAAAAATCAGTTCCCAGTGATCCGCTTCCACCGCCCCTGGTTATTTGATTAATCTGCATGTGCAACTGCACAATTTTTTGTGACTTTTATAGAGTTTGGGGGTAAGCATAAAGTTGGACACCCAACTTTATAGAATTAGGGGAAATATATTGTTACCTGTTTGAGAATTATGAATGAAATAATGCATTAGCTTTGAAAACAAACTCCTTTGGGTAACCGGGATCCAAGATGGCGGCGGTTTGAGAAAAGTCGCCAGGCGCGTTTCATTCTGCTGCCTAAGCACTGCTGAGGACGGTTTCTCACCAAACCCCACAATGGGGAAAAGGAGAGGCAAAGTCAGGGAGATTCCCTCTACCCCTGACGGGACTCACCAACTTCGACAGGCTACTTTGGAGCAGTTTGTTGTTACGTCTGTTCCTGGGATGACCTCTACTCCCACTGCGAAGCCAGCGTTGTGATGCAGGCTGACAGTGTAGACGGGGCTTCCCTTAGCCCCGTCGAACGTGTGGCTCCTCCCCAACCAGGAAGAGAGACTCTGCAGACAAGCCCTGCAGCTCAATCCCAGAGTGGAGAGCAGAGGGAGCAGGGGGGGGGGGGGGGAGCGTGCCTGTTGGGAGAGATCAATCGAATGCTAATGACTTGAGGAATCCATTGATACAACGGCTCCTGGGCTGTCTTTACAGACAGTGAGTATATTGGAACAAGCTGCTAAAGCAACCCTTCCTGATGTTTCATTAGGGAAATTGGTAAAACCAGCCATAGTGACATTAGAGTCACTTTGGGACGTGACTTTTTCCACTCACTCATCATTACAATCATTGATAACTAAAAACACTGAAGTAATTAAGGCTTTATCAGAGGCTGTATTGAGCCAAATACAGACTAATGAATTTCAAACTTCTGAAGTTAAACGTCTGGATGAAAAAACTCAAAAGATGGAGCTATTTGGACAAACCTTACTTAAAGATAAGAATTTTACCTTCAGACGATTGGAGTATCTTGAAAACCAAGCTAAAAGACTTAACTTGAGAGTAATTAACTTTCCTAGGTCACCATTAGTTACCCCAATTCAGATGTTTAAAAAATACCTGGTAGAAATAAGAGGTATGTCAGAAAGTTCGTTACCTCCTGTAACTCGAGCGTTTTACCTACAAACTGATCCCAAATGTTTACCAGGAAACAATCAACCCCCAGTGGGTGAAGTAATGAATCTTACTACTTTTTTGGAGTCATCATTGGAGGTTATAACGCAAAGAGTTACATTATTAGTTTCATTTGCTCTGGAAATGGATAGCGATGCAGTATTGAGACTTTCCTTGAGACATTTGGATTCAATTTTTTTGGGCTCTAAAATTCGTGTTTATCCTGATTTATCACATGAAACACAGAATAGGCGCAGAGCATTTCTAGCTTTGCGTCCGAGAACTGTGGCAATAGGTGCAACTTTTCTATTGAAATTTCCTTGCATATGTCAGATCTTCTTTCAGTCAAAGCATTTTCAATTTTTTGAGCCCAAATAATTGGAGCAATTTCTATTAAGTAAGGAAGAGGTTAATGTGGTAGTCTAGTCTCAAAATGTAACACTGTAAGACAGATTGGAGTGAAGTACCAAGGAAAGACGTTTCTAAATATTCTGGTGATTTTTTAGTTTAATTTCGATTTTTCCATCTTGGATCATTTACTAAAATAGTGGTCGATAGTTAAGTAACTTATGTAAAGATTAAGTATTTTTCCTATTATTTAGTTTCTTAAATTGTGTATTATTACTCATAAATTTATGTTATGATTGTTAAAAGATTAATAAAGAAAATATATACATAATACATTAGCTTTGTTGATGTTAAAATAGTCTCTCTATAATGTCAAGAGGCACCACTAGCTCAGTTATATTTCTGCCTGTATATATGACATGGTTTTTAGTGTTATTTTTATGTAATGTTTTGCTTATGTATATTTTAATTTGTGATCTGCTTTGGTCCAGACCAAATATAAATAAATAAACCATAACCATAAACCATTCAGATCAGTTTGTGCTCTGAGTTATCACTGCAGTCTGGGCTTCTCTACCACTTCTCCTGCCAGCTGGTGCCAAGAATGTTGCTGGTGTTCTCTTCAGCATAAATGTATTTAATGCCAGTAGAACAAGTACATTTACATACTAGAACAAGTACTGCGCGTGCTCTAAAACACTGCATAACTAGTTATTTTTGCTGTAAAAATATTTAGCTACATTCACTGATGACTGTTTCTCAATTAAAATTTATAGTCAAAGCAATTAAATTTGGTGTAATTAAAGAGATGAAACTGCAGAACAAAATTAACTTGCGGCTTCATCGCTGGTGTACTCAGTCAGGCAGGAATTTATTTAATTTTCTATTTACAACTTAGCACTAACAAATTCTATATGGGGATTAGTGGGATGAATTCGTAAATGCATGTAGCTGGTTAAGGAGCCCTTTTACTAATATGTGCTTACCCCAGTGAAAAAGGTGCTTACCATGGGGTGCGCAAGCGCTCAGGCTTCCCGCATATAATTTTTGCATGTGTGTGTGCTTCCCCCGCACTAAAAAAACCAAACCCTTTGGGGTCCTTTTTCCAAGCTGCAGTAAAAAGGGCCCTGCAATAGTGATGGGGGCCGTTTTTGCCACGCACCAGGGCCCTTTTTACCGTAGCGGGTAAAAAGTCTCTAAAAAAGACATGGCCATGTGGTAAGATTATTCTTACTGCATGGCCATACAGGGGAAAGCACTTACCACCACCCATTAAGGTGGCAGTGAGGGCTTCTGCGGTAACCTGGCAATAACTGGGCAGTGCGCAGTACTGCAAGATTAACAGTAGGTTAGTAGCACGCTATAAATTATGGAATTATTTTCCATAGCGCCAAAAATGGTGCACTCTCGAGGCAGAACTACCACCAGCGGCCACATTGGGCTGGCGGTAGTTCTGAGTTGCCATGCAGCAACCCTGTAGTAAAAGGGCCCCTTTACTATTTACTGATGGAGCAGTTTGGGGGTTGATAGTAGGTTCTGCGCTAATCGGTTAGCGCAGTTATATTGCTCGCACTAACCAATTAGTGCGTCCAAATGGCAGATGAAATTTAATGTGGACAAATACAAGGTGATGCACATTGGAAAGAATAATCTGAATCATAGTTACCTGATACTAGGGACCACCTTGGGGGTCAGCGCTCAAGAAAAAGATCTGGGTGTCATTGTAGATAATACACTGAAATCTTCTGCTCAGTGTGCGGTGGCAGCAGCCAAAAAAGCAAATAGAATGCTAGGAATTATTAGGAGAGGGATGATGAATAAGACCGAAAACACTATAATGCCTTTGTATCGCTCCATGGTGCGTCCGCACCTTGAGTATTGCATGCAGTTCTGGTTGCTGTATCTCAAAAAAGATATAGCAGAATTAGAAAAGGTTCAAAGAAGAGTGACCAAAATGATAAAGGGGATGGAACTCTTGTCATATGAGGAAAGGCTAAAGAGGTTAGGGCTCTTCAGCTTGAATGAGGGGAGATATAATTGAGGTCTAAAAAATCTTGAGTGGTGTAGAACGAGTAGAAGTAAATCCATTTTTTACTCATTCCAAAAGTACAAAGACTAGGAGACAGTAGAGGAAGTTACTTGGAAATATTTTTAAAACAAATAGGAGAAAATATTTTTGCACTCAACAAATAGTTAAGCTCTAGAACTCTTTGCCGGAGGATGTGGTAACATTGGTTGGCATATCTGGGTTAAAAACGGTTTGGACAAATTCCTGGAGGAAAAGTCCACAGTCTGCTATTGAGGCAGACTGCTTGCCCTGGGATTTGCAGTATGGAGGGTTGCCACGATTTGGGTTTCTGCTAGGTACTTGTGATCTGGCCTGGCCATTGTTTGGAAAACAGCATACTGGGCTAGATGGACCATTGGTCTGACTCAGTATGGCTACTCTTATGTTCTTATGGTTAGCATGTGATACCTTACTGCCTACAAAATAGGTGTAGTTAAGTGCTCATGCTTTAATATGAAAATTAGTGTGTGGCCATTAATACTGAAAATAAAAAAATTGGCCATTTTACCCACACAGTAAAACGGCCTTAGCACAGAGGAATGACATGTGTAAGCATGTTCAGCTTTGTACATAAGTACATAAGTAATGCCACACTGGGAAAAGACCAAGGGTCCATCGAGCCCAGCATCCTGTCCACGACAGCGGCCAATCCAGGCCAAGGGCACCTGGCAAGCTTCCCAAATGTACAAACATTCTATACATGTTATTCCTGGAATTGTGGATTTTTCCCAAGTCCATTTAGTAGTGCTTTATGGACTTGTCCTTTAGGAAACCGTCTAACCCTTTTTTAAACTCTGCCAAGCTAACCGCCTTCACCACGTTCTCCGGCAACGAATTCCAGAGTTTAATTGTGCATTGGGTGAAGAAACATTTTCTCTGATTTGTTTTAAATTTACTACACTGTAGTTTCATCGCATGCCCTCTAGTCCTAGTATTTTGGAAAGCGTGAACAGACGCTTCACATTCACCTGTTCCACTTCACTCATTATTTTTTATACCTCTATCATGTCTCCCCTCAGCCGTCTCTTCTCCAAACTGAAAAGCCCTAGCCTCCTTAGTCTTTCTTCATAGGGAAGTCGTCCCATCCCCGCTATCATTTTAGTTGCCCTTCACTGCACCTTTTCCAATTCTGCTATATCTTTCTTGAGATGCGGCGACCAGAATTGAACACAATACTCAAGGTGTTGTCGCACCATGGAGCAATACAACGGCATTATAACATCCTCACACCAGTTTTCCATACCTTTCCTAATAATACCCAACAAAGGGCCCCTTAGTAAGGACCATAGGCGCCCGGTATAAGAGGCTTGGGGAAGCTAAGCCTCCCCAGCCCAACCGCTGCCCCCACCCTGCGAGCTGCAGGCTTCCCCGTCTGCCCTCAGCTGTCATTTCCTGCCGTCTTCCAGATCCCCACCCCTCAGCTGCCCGATAGCCCGTTCCGTTCCTGCCCTTGCCCTACGCCCTACCTTAAAATATTGTAATTTTCCTGGAACGGGCGGCGCCGGCATTGCAAGGAGCAGCAGGCTCTAGCCTTCCCTCGCAATGGCTCCACCCTCTTCTGACGTATTTCCTGTTTCCACGAGGGCAGAACCATGCGAGGGAAGGCTGGAGCCTGCTGCTCCTTGCAATGCCGGCTTCTCTCAGCATAACCTCCCAGTCTCAGCATCCGGCTGCAGCTTAACCCCACACTGACACTAACTACTTCCCCCTGCAGCTGCAGGCTGGATTGTGAGAGCAGAAGAAGGCAGGAGGCAGCAGCAAGGGAGCATCTGGTACAAGTTTACCCAGAGGTAAGGCAGAGAGACAAGTCCCCTCTCACGCAGAGAGCGCCACTAATCAGAGAATGTGACAGGCAAAGAAGGACTAGGGCTATTCACTGCTCCAAGTCCTGAACAGAGGAGAGATATGAAACACAGCAGGAGATATGAAAGAGGAGAGACTTGGAGAGTGCAAAAAGATATAACAAGAGATTGAGAGAGATAGGAAAGAAGAGACAGAAAGAGGGAGAGATTGATAGGTAGCAAGGTGAAGAGATAGAAGATGAATGGAGGTTAGAGAGATTTACCAGTTAAGGGAAAGGGGGGAAGAAGGAAAAGTTGTGCATAGTGTTTTGCAGTTGAGCAATTGTGGTTAGTACATGCTTTGAGCAACCACTTTATTCTTTGACAGATGATACATATCTAATATCTAAATTTAATAAAAGGTATTAATTGGGACTTATTTTTATTTATTTTTTTCTGTGTGTTATCAGCCAATTATGGATTTAAGCTGCACCCCGAACCCCGCCCCCAATCCCGCCCCCTTTAGCCTCCCCAAACAGTTGGGCCACCGACCGCCTATGGTAAGGACTTAACTGGTTACATAAACACCTCTGAATTGTGACCACCCTGAGCTACATAACTTAGCCATTCCTATTATGGGAGGTCCTGGGGCAGGATTAGGTCAGGAAAAGAAATCTACTTGTTAGCAATCATTTTAATACCTTTGGCTAATGTAACCTGGAAAACCTAGGCATAGGGATAGCTGTGTTCTTGAACCCAACATTTCCTCCCTCCTAACCCCGAAAATGAGAATAACACATTCTGTACTCAACCTAGAACTCACTTCCCTACCTCCCTTGACTGTGTTACTTAGGATTCTCTAAAGTCATTTGGTCTGTTGGAGATCTCTGATCCCCATGTTTGATTTCTCTCTTAGACTGGGGGGTAATGGGTATTAAGAAATCAAGCTTGAATTAAAAAAAAAGAAGAAGAGACTAGGTACAGGCACCTTAGCGGGGATATCAGTGGTATAATGCTGGGATAGGAGTAATCACAACCTGAGCCACTGATAACAATCCCTTATGGGCATCACTCAATCCACCCTCAACTCCCTGGCACCAGCATTAAGTAATGTATCACCTCCACCAAAGGGGCCACCAATTCTCCCAGGCACTTACTGGGGATATCAGTGTCATAGGCTTGGGACAGAAACAATTCCCCTTCACTCCCAGCCCCACTACACTGAAGAAAAGGTAGCTGAAGCATAGACATCCCATATAAGTGACTTGGGGAGGCTAAGCCTCTCTATCAGCAAGAGCTACCTCCACAAGTTTTGTTTAGCAGCCCCAGCACACAGCAGAGCAAAGCACTAAAGAGCCCACCACAGGCACTGTCTGGGGCTGCCATCAGCTTCAGGGCTGCTCCAGCTGCCAGCAGCTCTCCTTCTCCCTTTCCCTCCTGCTCGCTGCTCCCTTTGGCCCACCGGTGTTGCTAACCTGCTTTGTTTGCTGCCAGCAGAGACAAAAGCAAAAGCAAAAAGTATTTTAATTATGAATTTATTAATTAGAATATATCAGTTTTTGGAAATGCTCATCTCTGATATTTTGCATTTCAGTTTCAATTTCTCTTATATTGCTGTATACCAAGTCTGAGCAGGTGGGGGGAAGAGGGGTTGGTGGTTGGGAGGCGAGGATAGTGGAGAGCAGACTTATACGGTCTGTGCCAAAGCCGGTGATGGGAGGTGTGACTGGTGGTTGGGAGGCTGGAAGTACTGCTGCGCAGACTTGTACGGTCTGTGCCCTGAATAAGGCAGGTACAAATCAAGGTAAGGTTTACACATATGTTGTCTTGTTGGGCAGACTGGATGGACCGTGCTGGTCTTTTTCTGCTGTCATCTACTATGTTACTATGTCTGACTTCTTGAGGTTTCCAGTTCAGTTTTTATTTTCATATCTCTTATTGATCTCTGGTCCCTTGTGTCATATTTGTTGTGCCAGGTGTTTTTTTTATGCGTGACCATGGTGTAGTATTCTGCTAGCATGCAGTGTCTGTGTAGAGATTTGATTCCACTCCTGTTTTTCGTTTGATTTTTTTTTTTTCATTCGGTAGTGTATTGGTGGTTTAGGGTACAGAGTAATATTTATAGTGCTGCCTCTTCACAGGTAAGGTTGTTGTTTTTGAGTCTTGGGAGTTGGTGCTATTATGGTATGGTAAGGTTATGAATGTGCTTTTGCAGTTTGTGTACAGTGTTTTGCATTGGAGGGATTGCGTGTTGGTCTTACTGAGGTGGCACAGTAACATAGTATATGACAGCAAATCAATGAACGCTTTAATATAATTTTAGTTTGTCATAACATTAGACAGGGTTTTAGGGTTTAAATTGTGAGACACTGAGGGGCATTTTCGATATGACGTCTAAGTCTGACTTTGGCGTTTTGCACAAAAACATCCAAAATCTGAAGAGGAAAGAAAGTCATTTTCGAAAAAGAAAAACATCTATCTTTGTGTTTTTGAAAATATTGTTTTGAACAAGGTGGTAACCCTGATCACATTTCTCTTCTTTGATTCAAAAGAATGCATCCCTAATATTAGCACACGGCCCTCCTTTTCAGCGCTACTGAGTTATGCAAAGATTTGTGCTAACAAGGGAATGACTCTTTGCACATGGTCAGGCGACCTTCAAAGGCAACCACTACAGGTTGTCTCTACCATGGTTAATTTTGGTGTTAAGGTGGTTTCATGGTTACAGTGCATATTCCTGGAGTGGAGAAGTGGCCTTTTGGTTAGAGCACCAGTCTTGCAATCCAGAGGTGGCCGGTTCAAACCCCACTGCTGCTCCTTGTGACCTTGGGCAAGTCACTTAACCCTCCATTGCCTCAGGTACAAACTTAGATTGTGAGCCCTCCTGGGACAGGAAAATATCCAGCATACCTGAATGTAACTCACCTTGAGCTACTACTGAAAAAGGTGTGAGCAAAAATCTAAATAATAAATAAATTCTATAACCATAAATACAAAGTGGCTATGAATATGCTTGGAAGATAGTGACGTGGTTTGGCTGCATAACCGTATGATGCTGCTTTTCAGCATACACCAGATTACAACACTGCCAAGGCCCTTTCATGCTAACTCTTTGAAAGGAAAATAGGGTCCCATAAAAAGAAGGAAGTGATTAAAGAGTAAGGTAAGTTAAAAGCAATATAAATCAGCGCTTTTGTCTTCAATCCTCAACAGTGAGAATCACTAAATCATATTCATATTCCACTGGGTTTTGTTTTCAGATGAAAGTATCGATTTCTAGCCGGACTGAAAATGTTTTCTATCGTCTGCCAGGGTATTACTGCATCTTTTTGACAGGGGTGTGATCTTTACTGTACGTTATCTATCGCCTTGCGGCAGTCCATAGAAATCCGATCGATGGCCTATAAGGGACTCAAGAGTTCATCTTTTGATTGTTTGCTGCAGCAGCTTCTAACTAGCTGCTCCTGGCACAAGTACTAAATCTTTCACCTTCAGTTTCCTTTGGTAAATTGCAGGCAACTAGCTAGAAATATATCTAAAGTAATGATGTAACAAACCATTAATTTGTGTTCAAACGTATTTGGTGCCAGTCTGCAGCACTCCCCTCAGTTGACCTCTGTCTGCCATATAAGCTGTGTGCTCCTATGTTGGCAGCTTGACCCTTAACAGCAGTATATATTAGGGATGGGCAGCTGGAAATGTTCATTTTGTGTCATTTCCTGTGCTCATAGGAACCAACTTTTCAAAATAACCGGAGGTGCTCAACTCGGCACAAATTACTAAGGCCATATAAAAGAAATTAAAACGTGGTGGGTTGTGAACACAACTGGTCAGGCTGTTGTTAAATGAAGAGCACAGCATGTGGTGCACACACAGGGAGGTCCCCTGGGCAAAGGAAATGCTAGGGGGAAGCACTGCAAGTCCCACTGTCTTTCTTCCTCCCTAACCCCAACTTATCACCACAGTTTACCATCCTACTCCCAGGCCGTCTACACTACACTCGCACTATGCCTTCCAGTCCATCCTGGCCCATATACATCCCATATTCCCCCCCTTCCAGCCAGTCTTCAATAGTCCCTCTTCCTTCTCTACCTAACCTGTGCACATCATACACTTTCCAATTGCTCAGACCAGCTTTGGTACAATGCCCCCTCCTTTATTAGTCATGACTCCAGCATCATATCCCCATTACTCTCTCCTTTTACCAAACATCCCCTTCTTTCTTCTCCATTCTCTGCCCAGCACCATTATCCCCCCATTCCCATTTTTTCCTGGCCCACATGATATGGAAGGATATGGGGGTGGAATACAACTATAGCAGTACCCCCACTTTCATGGTACCTTGCACAACCACATAGGTCACATACCCCAAAAGCTAGCCTGTAGCAGAGCTATGCTGGGAGTGAGAATAGAAAGCCAGGCTTAGCAGCTGAGCCAAGAGGAAAACCAAACCAAGAACCTCTTGCCAAACTCCACCCAACTCTCCTGTAACCTCTTCTTGCAGCTCCCATGCTATTTCTTTGGGATGATACAGCATAACGAGCCCACTTAGTCCAACACCACTGTCTTCCATAAGATGTAACAAGGGATGAAAGTGGGAGTCTCATGCCTCAAGTTCTCACCTCCTCTGGGCTGGCGGATCAGCGCTCCATGAATGTGGGAATCCCACACTGCAAGCGTGTACCATGGAAGCTGCTACTCAGCTTTCTTCTCCTTAGGAGCCTATTTCATGGATCGAAACAGGGACATGCTGAGAGGCACCTTCACCACACAAGTCTCAGGCCCAGGAAAATAGCGTCCCTGAACTACGGCCAGTTACCAGTAATTAATGTATCCTTCCTTTTGATTTTGATTTGCTGCTGGCATTTGCCTGGCCCAAAAAGTAGGGGTAAGAGAGATCTTTATATTTATGTCCAATTCATAGCAGAATTCCAGAAGATAACGATGACTCAGCACTAAATCATGCACAAGCTCTTCCTTCCTTCTGAAAGTCAGTTTTTTTTAATCTTGAACATATTTATTGCTCTAATGCAACAAAAACAGTGAATGACAACAACAATCATCAATAAGGCACCATTGCAACCAGTGACATTCATATAGCAGATCCAATTCTGCAGAATCAGTGCTCCTACTCGCCAGCTGAACCCACAGACCTCAGCTGCAGAAGGCCGAGCAGCCTGACCAAAAGATTGGACCAGCGCAGGGGAGGGGGGGGGGGGGGGGTACACACACAAAAAAAACACCATCTCTGGAGACCCAATCAGACCTGACTAGAGGAATAAATTATGAATATACCCATCTCCAACAACAGCAACCTCACAACCTCTCAGCCACCATCACACATAAGAAGCACATTCCACAAGACTCAAACTCGATAAACACAAACCTTGAATCATATCGGTCATGAGAGACAGACATAAACCCCTCCATACATCAGACTAAAATAATGGGAAACACGCAATGGATGATTATTATCTGCTGATATCCAGACAGATGCCTTCAACGGCAGACATAACATACCCATTCTGCTAACAACTAGAGCCTGCCCATGGAAAGCAAACACAGGCTTCACGGCGAACACTCAACATAGATTAACTGCCTCAAGTTGAAATGGTACCTTAAACACTGTGTATCATGGGACCAAACGTCACCTAATAAGACTAGATCGGGGGGAAATTCTAGCTTTATAAGGCCCATTCCCATCGACTATATCAACACAAGGTCCAAAGTACAAAGACTTAGGGGACAGTCAAGGAAGTTACATGTAAATACTTTTAAAACAAATAGAAGGAAATATTTTTTTCACTCAACAAATAGTTAAGCTCTGGAACTCTTTGCAGGAGGATATGGTAACAGTGGTTAGTGTATTTGGGTTTAAGAGGGGTTTGGACAGGTTCCTGGAGGAAAAGTCCATAGTCTGCTATTGAAGCAGACATGGGAAACAACTGCTTGCCCTGGAATTTGTAGTATGGAGTGTTGCCACGATTTGGGTTTCTGCCAGGTACTTGGCTTGGCCACTGTTTGGAAAACAGGATACTGGGCTAGATGGACCATTGGTCTGATCCAGTATGGCTACTCTTATGTTCAGCTCTCCTCCAGGCTTACATTACTACGGCAACCTTCTTGCCACACTCCATGATCGCAATTACTCTGTTCTCTAAAGATTTTGAAGTTTTCTCTCCCCTTTTCTGAATAATGAAGTATATAGACAACAGTTTATGTCATTATGCCCTGTAGCAGCATAATGAAACATAAGCCATGTTGGTGGAATTGGTCCTATGAGAGACATACATCATTGAGGTAAGTTGCTTTAGTTTTCATATAAAGTTTGACAATATTATAAAGTGCAATAAGTTTTAAAAAATTTGGACCAATGAGGAAGTGTGCGAGCCACCGGGATATTTACCTCGTGTGAAATGAGTAGCCGCTGAGGCCCATGTTATCTAATCAGGGCCAGATTAACACTATATTGGGCCCTAGGCAAACATATATTTGTGGGCCCCCCTATCAGGAACCCCATCCCCCACCATCATTTCACCTCTCCAGAAGTAGCAGGGAAAAGTGCAGAGCCTAGTTGTGAGTATGATAACAGTAATAGTTTGTGAGTGAGCATAGGGACTATGCAAGCACATGCTTTGAATGGAGAGGCTTAAGGGGTAGAGAAGGAAAGTTGTCAAATTATCCAGTTCCAGAAGGGAAATTCTGAGCCAGTCCTGAATTTCTTCAGCCCTATCCTGGAACATTATCAGGCTCATTTTTGAAAAAGATGGACGTCCATCTTTTGACATAAATCGGAACATGGATGTCCGTCTCCCCCATGGACATCCAAATCGGTATAACCGAAACCCGATTTTGGATGTCTCCAACTGCAGTCCGTCAGAAAGATGTCCAAATCTCAAGGTGGCATGCAGGGGTGTGTTCAAGGTGGGACGTGGTTGTTCCTAAGACATGGACATCTTTCAGCAATAATGGTACAAAACAAAGACGTCCAAGATTAAAACTTAGCTTTGAGCTAGACCTGTTTTTATAACAAATAGCTGCAGTGGTAATTGAACCCACTTCCCCAGGATCAAAGTCTGCTGCACTAACCACTAGGCTACTCCTCACAAGAGGTGCCCCAACTGACCAGATGACCACTGGAGGGACTCGGGGATCACCTCCCCTTCCTCCCCCAAATCACAAGACATTTTTCCAGACAGCACTTTCAAAAGGAAAAGATAGACTTTTTTTTTTTTTAGAAAATGGCCTTTCCTGTTCTGATTTTGGACATTTTACAAAAACCATCCAAATTCAGACTTAGATGTCATATCCAAAAATGCCCCTTGTGCATTTGACTTGCCCAAAGTCACAAGGAGTAGCAGTGGAAATTGAACCCATGTTGCAAGGATCAAATCTCACTGCATTAACCGTTAAACCTCTCCTCCTTTGTTTTGAACGTCCTGCATTTGGACGTCTTTGTGTTCGAAAATGGCCATAAATCAAAGACGTCCAAATCCAAGGACGTCCATATCCAAGGATGTCCATGGTATTTTCAAAAACAAAGATGGATGTCCATCTTTTTTCGAAAATGACCTTTTTCCCCGCCTCCAAATTTGGATGTTTTACAAAGACGTCCAAATTCCAATTTAGACGTTTCTTTCGAAAATGCCCCTCCATGGGACCTAAAGTGCTATTTCAATTGATGATATCAGGTCTACTTGGGATATAAGTTCAAAAACAGGACTGAGCAACTTGGCAGCTCTGCAGCGGTGGGCTCAGACAGAACCACAGAAGCTTGGCAAGTCATATTCACTCTCTATTGCCCCTGATACAAACCAGAGTTCCCAAGGATGGACTGCCAGAAAGAGTGATATTTAAGGCCAATGGGACCAAGATATAAATTTACAAAGTTTTACAAGTGAAAAAAGGTTCACAAATGGAAGAGGCATAATAAAATATAGGCTTTTTTATGCTTCTGAAAGAATATAGGCAGAGTGGAGGCAGTATTGGGACAGTATTCAAAGGAATTTGCCTGAGTAATTTAATAGTTAACAGGGCAAATTCCCTGGGCTGAAAACTTCCCTTCACTTTGTATCTGCACAGGTACATTTGTACCAGTGAACTTCCCCATTCCAGCCCAGATTTTCAAAGGGAAGCTTAATTTCTATAAGATTATCCTCACCAGATACACAGAAACACCCACAAGTATATGACATGCACTTTCTAACTCTCTTTTCTAGTGCTGTCCTGCTGCTCAAGTGCTCATTCAGGCAGTGCCCCCACCTCCCACCAGGTCTGCCCACCATCATGTAAAATTCTGGCATTTGCTGCCTGCTCTTTTCCTCAGTAGACAGCAAAACAGACCTTTCACACTTCTCTTCCTTTGCAACAATATTCCCCTTCCCCTCCCCATTCCCCAAGCATATGGATTCTCTCCAAAGACCCTCTGCAAAGCTCAGCTTCGCCCTCAGCCCCAGCAGCTCTGCCCCTCCCTTCCTGTGACTACTAATAGAGCCTTCAATTGGCTGGATTCTACCACAGCCTCTGCACTGGAAGGGGGGAATATTGGAGAGCTGTCATGGGCTAAACTCTGAAAAATATTCACACACTTAGCCATCCTTCTGGCTTAGAGACGGGTAATGTACAGATTTTTAGAATCCTGAAAAAATCCGGACAGTTGGCAATCCTAGGAACTCATTTTCAAAAGAGAAAAACGTCCCTTTCCCTATGTGTCCTATCTGTCTGTCCTACCCTTATCCCTTGATTGTCCTGTCTGTCTGTCCTGAATTAGATTATAAGCTCTTTTGAGCAGGGACTTCTTCATGTTCAATTGTGAAGCCCTGCGTATGACTGGTAGCGCCGTAGAAATGATCTGTAGTAGTAGTAGTCCAAAAAGTGGCATAAATCTGCATTTGGAAGTTCTTCTCACAAAAATGTACAAATTGGTATTTTCAAAACCAATTTTTAGACATTTTTCTATGAAGTCTGTTGGAAGTGCACTCAAATCACAAGGGGGTGTATTAAGGGCAGGATCTGGGCGTTCCTAACACTTGGACGTCTATCAGCCATAATGGAATAAAACAAAACCGTCCAAGACTAAAACTAAGACATTTTGAGCTGGACCTGTTTTTATAACAAATTAGGCACAAAAAGGTGCCCTAAATGACCAGATGACCACTGGAGGGAATCAGGGATTACCTTCCCTTACTCCCCCAGTGGTCAACAATCCCCTCCCACCTCCAGAAAATGTGATTTAAAACATTAGTTGCCAGCCTCTATGCCAACCTCAGATGTTATACTCAGGTCCATTAGAACTACTACTACTATTTATCATTTCTATAGCGCTACAAGGCATACGCAGCGCTGCACAAACATAGAAGAAAGACAGTCCCTGCTCAAAAAGTTTACAATCCCTGGAGTAGTCTAGTGTTGGGTGCAGTGCACTACAGACAGGTGAACCCAGGCCCATACCTCCCCCTACCTGTTACACTTGTGGAGGAAACTGTGAGCCCTCCAAAACTCACCAGAAACCCACTGTACCCACATATAGGTGCCCCCTTCACCTGTAAGGGCTATGGTAGTGGTGTACAGTTGGGGGGTAGTGTTTTGGAAGCACTGCATATGAAGTGCATAGACAACCATCTTAAAAATGGGTTTTTAAATAGCGATTTGGACATTTTGCCAATCAAAATGTCTACCTGCTGCTTTGTGCCGCTTTTTGGACATTTTTACGTTTTGAAAATGAGCCACAAAGCATAACTAACATGGACCTCTTAAGCTTAAATACTAGACTAGAACAAGACAATAACTAGCATTGCTCAAGGTAAGTCAATGTTGTTATACCTCTCCAAAGTGCATCCAGCACAAAAATGCACAAAAGGATTACTGACAGCAAAGAGCCAATCAGGAAACAGATTACTTGAAGTACAAGATGCAACTAGGCATGGGCTGGGGATACCAGACTCTTAAGAAGCAGAATCTCTCTTCTGGAAGGTGACTGATTTTCAACCTGAAGGTCATAGGTTCAAGGCTGGCAGTGGCGTACTGAGGACGGGGCGGTCCACCCCGGATGCACGCTGCTAGAGGGGTGCAGAGAGCAGCCGCGCGCCTGTTGGCTCCGCTGGTTCCCTGCTCCCTCTGTCCCGGAACAGGTTACTAAGAATGCACACGGGGAGGGGAGTTTGATGCACCAGAGGGTGTCATTGCGCCAGGGGGGGGGGTGTCATGCTGCACCCTGGGGGGGGGGGACGCTGCTGCACCCGGGGGGGGGGGTGCAGCAGCGATCCGCCTCGGGTGGCAGCCGACCTAGGATCATCACTGAAGGCTGGCTGTTACCTGATGCCTATTAACACTGGGGGAGAAACTGCTGAAAATTTAGAGAAGCTGGAAAGATACCTGTTGTTAAGGAAAACATGGTTTTACATTTCCCATGTAGTTTCAAATGAATGCACATCCCTACTTTTATTGACAATGTTAAAAATGTTTACAAGTATCTTGCGGCATTTTAAGTGCTGTGCTCTGTGATGATTTCCTTTCTTTTATTTTCTTCTCTCTCTTTTCTGCCGTTTCTATTTCTTCCACCCCATTTGTCCTTTCTACTTTTTCCTTCTTGCCTTTATCATGTTCTTCCTTTCATCTCTCCTCTCTTGACTCCCGACTGTACCAGACAGAAGAGCCTCTTAGCTTCAGTCTCTTATAAAGAGCTGAAACACAATCAGGTTTAAGGGTCTGACTCAGTCTTGAAGCGTGCTATCCATTACTTGTGTTTAGGGACTGGAATATCAAGCACGCAAGTAACTTTGTGTTACAACACTGCAGGTGATACATTGTACTGACTAGAGCTCGCACTGGAGTAGAAAGCTCACTGGGGGCTACGGTTGGAATTGTTTCATCTCATTCTGCATTCATATTTCTCAGACATTTTCCACTTGACCGTATTTGATGCAGTTTTGACTGTTATCTGCCATAATGAGCGTCTAGCTGCGCTGAAGCATTTATGCCAAGGATATTCCTTCAAGGATTCATGCATTTTTTATTCTCTTTTTTCACTTAAGCTCATATTGCAAATCATAAGGACAAGCACTTTCCCTGGCTGGCACAAAGTTGGAATAAAAAAAAAAAATTTAAATACATATTTGTAATCTTTAAGAGTAGAGGGGGAGGGAGGTGTGTGTGTGGGGGGGGGGGGGATATATTGATTAAGGTAACATTCCTTGCATATAAGAGGGACCCGTGTACTGCCAGTTGTGTACCTAATCGTAGGGATATAACTATCATGTGGAATCATCAATAAACAATGTTGACACATAGATAGGGCAATATTATACAGAACAGCATATGAGACATTATTACTGGAATTTAAAGTTTGAATTTATTGTTCACTGTTACACATTTGTTTTTCGAATGTACAAGGAGTAAGGTTAAAGAATCTCAGGAAAGGGAGAAAAGTATGATAAACATTTTTTTTTTTTATGATAGAAGCTTCAGATTATTGTACACAGGATTGACTTATGACCTGATATGTACTAAATCTCATGGTATGTTTATCATGTGGAATCATCAATAAAAACCGTTGAAGCATAAAATACATATTTGTAAAATAAAATTTTAATAATGCATGTCTAGTCAGTATAGTAAAACAAAATTCTTTTTTTTTAATTTCTCAGGCTGTATAGTACCCAAGTTGTACACTGTGGCAGCATGGCTGATGGACAAGCATGGAGCCCTCACAGACACAGGCAGAGTGTAGGGTAAGTCAAAAAGAACAGTTTTATTATTGAACCAGCAGTCAAAATAGCACAGTCTGTTTCTGTCACAGACTCAGGCTCAAACAAGGCAACAACTACATTGACAATTATTTGCTCATCTCTTAACAGTTCTATCTTGTCAGGATTTGACAGCACAGTTCAAGTTACTGACATATAAATCCAGGACTTGCTTCTGATGGATCACTCAGGACCTGGGTCTTCAAGATAAATAAGGGCACTCTTTTACCTTTGCAGTCTTCTGTTTCTCATGCAATCCCTGGGCATCTACTTCTTAACACAGGGTGTAAAACCTCTGAACTAGGGCCACTCCTCGCTTCTCCTGGGACTTCCCCTACAGGTACCGCAGCCTAGACAACGCTCTGAAAGGATTACTTCACTTGGAGCCTCTCTCCAGGAGACCTCTGCACTCAGGGTCTCTCTCCCCTCAGTTCTGTCAGGTAGTTGTGGAAAATAAGCATGTTTTGCTTAAAAAAACAAACACAAAACAAGTGATATCAGTTCTTAAAAATAAGCCCAGTTTTTTTTGTGTCTTATAAAGTATGTCTCGGGTGTCAGAAGGCAGGGGCGGTGTATGTTCTGATGAACTCCTCCCATAGCCAATAAGAAAATGAAAGAGGACAGGAAAAGGTGGGACTGAGCGTCGGCTGACACACTTGCTTGCAATGTTATCACGTTGACAATTTAGGGCTATCGACGGTATATCAAGTTAAATAAAAGTAAGAAGAACAAGCTCAAAAACAAGCTACCCACGAGTTCAGAAAAAAAAAACCCAAAATGCAACTTTAAAAAATAACAAGCCCAAACTCATGGGAAATATATCTAGGTTGGCAACACTGTCTCCTGGAGACCTCTTTCCTTGAAGCCTCTCTGATCTGTTCTGCCCCAGGGCATTTAACTACCTCCCTGCCTGAGCCTCAACCCTCCGGCTCAGCAAGTTAACACCACCTGCAATAAGGTGGTTTAACATCAACACCAGGGAGGGAGTGTTCTTAGGGAAACCTGTTGCAATACCACTCACTTCCTCACATACACAATGGGGCATATTCTTACTGTTATGCAAGTGCACAACAACAGTAGTAATAATAATAACACTTCATTTTATCAGAAACACATTTTTTTCAGAAAGTTAGTTTTTATTAGGGATGGGCTGTCGTTTGCAACAACATGGGAAATGTCAATGACGTATCACACGTTGTTGCCTGTCATTAACAAATGAAAATGAGCAAAAATCCCCACACATTTTGTTTTTTTCATTTGCTGTAATACTGTGCACTCTTCTGGAAATTGTGTGCTTCCTGATCATAGTGCACATTATTTGCAGAGAAGGCCCAGTCTTAACCACTTTAGTCCTGTAACGACAAAATGGCCAAGAAAACCCAAATAAAGGTGCCCTTTTATCATTCAGGTAGCATGTGGCAAAACAGCACTACCACGCGAGCTCTTACCGCCACCTATTTTGTAGGTGGTAAGGGCTTACAAGCTAATTACATGCTAATCAGTTAGTTAGGCTTACCATATTTTGTCCCCCAAAAAGGAGGGCACATGCCCCGCCCTACCACCCACCCCATCCCCTTTCACGCCCTCGCTCCGCCCCCTGTCACATTTCCCCTCCCCCTGTCACACACCCCGTCAACCCCCCTCCCTGTCACCCCCCTTCCCCTTACCTTACTACTGCCCTGGTGGTCTAGTGACCTCTTCAGGGCAGGAAAGAGCCCCCTCTTTCCTGCCCGGAGTGCTGCCCTGCATGCATCTTTCCTGTTGCTGATCTCAGCGCCGATTCAAAATGGCCGCCAAGAGTTGAAGTCTCGCGAGGTCACGTCAACTCTCTGCGGCCATTTTGAATCGGCGTCGAGATCAGCAACAGGAAGGATGCATGCAGGGCAGCGCTCCGGGCAGGAAAGAGGGGGCTCTTTCCTGCCCCAAAGGTGAAAGAGGTCACTAGACCACCAGGGCAGTAGTAAGTAAGGGGAGGGGAGGCTAGCAATCTGCCCGTTTGTCCGGATTTCTGGACAAACGGGCTGCCCGTTTGTCCAGAAATCCAGACAAACGGGCAGATTGGCAAAACCCGCCCGGTTGCCCGGACATGTCCTCAAAGAGAGGACATGTCCAGGTAAATCCGGACATATGGTAACCCTGCAGTTAGAAAATATAAACACTTGGAAACTATGGTGCAGGTAAACTGTTATATATTTGTAAATAGGAGGAAAAACCTCAAGAAGCTCCTTTCCCCCTAACTAGGCGGGTGAAAGGGCTAGGGCTTCTTCATCATCAGAAAAAACCTCCAAAACTTTAATTTCAAGCATTCATTTTTCACTATTTCTCTAAAATTGCAGATGTTTGAAAAATATCTACTGAAAACTCGAGAAGGTACTTAGCTTCTCTTAGGCTCCTCCGTGATTAGAACCGTGGTTAACGTTGTCCTCTGTTTCGCCACAGCTGCTTCAGAACCTCCGGTCTAATGATTTCTCCGGTCTAATGTATAACAGTTTACCTGCACCATAGTTTCCAAGTGTTTATATTTTTTGGATGTTCCTTGTTTTGGAAACTTTCCCTTTATTTTCTATTTAGCTGAACCCTACAGTTAGTGCATGGTAATGTAGATGTGCTAACTGATTAGTGCAGAATCGCCCACCCTCGGACATGCTCCCTCTTGCGAAAAATTAAAATGATTGTTTAGCATGTGGTTTGAGTGTTTAGATTGCAAAATTACTGTGGGACACTGCAGCTTAATAAAAGTACCCTTAAATTTTACTTTAACATTAGAAAAATATATGTATACCTATCTAATGTTTACTATACGTATTATTTGTAATGCAAATGATAATATAATCCGAGAAAGTTCATTCCAGAAATATTGGAAGCTTTAGTAATTATCTTGTAATTAGGCTCTAAATACAGAGTTGAAAATAAGAGCTCAACAGAGGCACATTTTATTCAGTTTGGCAGGTAGGGCTTGAATCTTCTGGCCTGTGTGCCATTGCCTCATAAGAAATGGTTGTATCCTGTAAGAGGTAGAGAAATGAAGCTGATAACTGATGGCCAGCAGACAGTGTATTACAATTCAGCCTACGTTTGCATGTGCTGAATGATAAGTCTTACAGTTTATCTTGAGTCCAAGATGGCTTTTGTTGGGAGAAAAATAAAAATTCAAGAAGTTGCATAAATTGGTTTACCTTAGCTCTCCTGCATTAAAAAATGCAGCTCAGAAAGGAATGAGAGTGGACAATGTTTCAGATCTCCTGCGGGTGTCACTGTAGACAGTGAGAAGTTTATTTATTTATTTGTTACATTTGTATCCCACATTTTCCCACCTATTTGCAGGTTCAATGTGGCTTACATAGTATTGGAGAGGCATACGCCGACTTCGGTATGAACAATTAGAAGGTGATGTAGTGGTAGAATAAGGATCATTGGAACAGACACATAGGGAATCGTCGAACGGAAGAGTTATGTTATGCCATTACTTGTTTTGGTTTCGTTGTATTGCAGGGTTTTGGCAATTAAGTTGGTTCGGTAGGGTATGCCTTTTTGAACAGGTTAGTTTTTAGTGCTTTCCGGAAGTTTAGGTGGTCGTACATTGTTTACACGGTTTTTGGTAATGCGTTCCATAGTTGTGTGCTCAAGTAGGAAAAACTGGATGCATAAGTTGACTTGTATTTAAGTCTTTTGCAGCTTGGGTAGTGGAGATTTAGGTATATTCGTAATGAACCAGATGTGTTTCTTGTTGGTAGGTCTATAAGGTCAGTCATGTATCCTGGGGCTTCGCCGTAGATAATTTTGTGAACCATGGTGCAGATTTTGAAGGTAATACATTCTTTGATTGGTAGCCAGTGTAGTTTTTCATGTAAGGGTTTTGCGCTTTCAAATCGGATTTTTCCAAATATGAGCCTGGCTGCCGTGGTTTGAGTGATCTGAAGTTTCTTTGCATCCCGTGAAATTCCGTTGCAGTAATCTGCTTGGCTAAGGGATCACCTTTTACATAGTACAATGTCAGTGATTGATATGCCTTAGGATTAGTTATTAATTTTAGAATACCTATTGTTTTTATGGTATATGTGAGTTTTGATTTTTAATTGCATATTATGTATTTTTACCTGTAATCCACCAAGTACTGCTGGGATTGGTGGAATATAAATGATTTTAATAAACAAATACATAGATATTACTAAGGACCCCTTTTACTAAGCAGCAGTAAGCCCAATGGGAGCTTACTGTTTGCTAAACAGGGGTTAGCATGGGAGCCCTTACCGCCACCTCAATGGGTAGCGGTAAGGATTCCCCCCCCCCCCTGAAATGGCCACACGGCAAGTGCTTTACTTGCTGCACAGCCATTTCCTATAGGAAAGAGAGACTTCCCTTTTACCTGCTGTGGTAAAAGGGGACCTCGGCACACATCAATGCCAACGCAAGCCCCCCTTTTGCTGCAGTTTGGTAAAAGGGGTCCTAAGATCCTTGAGACTGCTTGCCACTTTTAAATTGGGATAATCTGTTATTATTATTATTATTATTATTATATATTACATAACAAAAAGATTTATCTGGTATCACTGGAGAATTCAAGCTTCACCCAGAAGCTTAGAAATTATCCACAAAATATAGCCTGAACTTAGCAAAACTATTTTGGGTTTTTTTTTTTGTAATAGTCCTCTGCTCCTAAAGCTCAAGTTGTTGTATGAATTTGTTCAGCCTTGTTGTAATTCTGCCCAATGCTCCTATAACAATAGGAATTACCCAACATGGTTTTCTCCAGATTCTTTCCATTTATACCATTGGGTCTCAGTATTTCATACATTTTTTTCAATTCTTTGTCTTTAATTCTTATATCTCTTGATATTGTTCCGTTGATGAAAATCACATTATTGCTTTCGATTACTATTATATTGGGTGTGCTATGTTCTAAATGTTGGCCTGTTTGAATTTGAAAGTCCAGTAAAATCTTGGGGGTCCATTTACAAAGGCATGGTAAAAAGTGGCCTGCAGTAGTGTGGGCGTGTGTTTTGGATGTGCGCTGGGACATTTTGTTTACCATGTCTGGAAAAAAAAGGGTTTTTTATGGGCTGGGAAACGGACATATGGCAAAATTAAAACTAGTGCGTGTGTATTTATGGCCTGAGCCCTTAACGCCACCTATTGACTTAACGGAAAGGGCTCATGCGCTTCCTGAGGCATAAATGTGCAGTACATTCCAAGTGCTGATTACTGCTGGGAATGCCCCTCGAGGTAGAAAATGGAACATTATTTTCTACTATAGGATTCAGCACATGCCAAACTCAGAATCACCACCAGGTGCACACGCTAACCCATCGGTAGATCCGATTTGGCGCATGCAACCTGGACGTTAGCCCTCCCGTGCCTTTGTAAAAGGGCCCCTTGATGCTTTCATTTTTCTATGTGTTTGTTGACTCTAAGAACAACCAACAAGTAGTGGAAGTCACCAAGGAAAAAAATGTTTCAAATGATTTATTATTATTATTATTATTATTATTATTATTATTATCATGGCTTTGCATAGCCAATCAGATGCTATTGGATGGATTTGGTACTCTAAATAATGAGTCCTTCCCAAGAATCTAGGATACTCAGAGGTATTGGTGTAGGATGAGGGCAGTTCCAAGCAGTACAGCCTTCTGTAGTTGGCAGATAGTGATTTTGCCAATGCCCAGTGTGTTCAGATGTTGTTCCAGGTCTTTCGATATTGCTCCAAGGATGCCAATTACTACAGGAACCACAACTGTAGGTTTTCACCAGAGTTGACCAATTTCAATCTTTAGGTCTTAATATTTCATGATCTTCTCCAATGGTTTTGTCTTCAACATGGCTGTCTCCTAGTATTACCACAACTATGATCCATATCTGTTTCTTTTCAACCACAGTGATACTGGATCCCTTAGAACTTTGGCTTGTTCACTTATTTTTGTGGTCCCAACAATTTGTGGTTACAGGCAAATGATACTTTTGTCAAATATTCCAGTGTATCATGGCTGGCACTTTGTTGTGTCTTTCCTTTTAGTCAGTTTGGCCAATCTTTTTGCAGCTAGTAACTAGGTGATACACAGTCTCTTTGGCTTCTTTATACAAATGCTACACAAATGTTTTACTTAGCCTTTATTGCATTTGTTTGAAGTGCTTGTTCCTCTGCTGCTCAGATACGAACTTTTGTTTCTTTCTTCAGCCACTTCCACATTTTGGATTTTATAACTTTGCCTTTGTAGTCTTTCATAAATACTGTCCATGGAGTGGTTTATTGTGCCACTTTTCTATTTGATTTTTTACCTGCTTCTGTTCCATTGTCTTAAGTAAGTCGTTCATTTTCTAGTTTTAGTACATTGTTGTCAAGATCATCTTGACCTATTATGCTGCTATAGTACTGACATTCTAAATCAGCAACCTTCTTTTTGTAGCGTCAGAAGGCTGACTTCCATTTGGATTTATCAGTAGTCTCTTTGTTCTTTCTCTATTGCTTTTCAAGGCATCAACATTCCCTTTTTAGGATGGATAGTTCCTCTGTAAACCATGGTGAATTTCTGGACATCTTGAACTTCTTAGTGGTAAATGGAGCAATTTTGTCTAGTATGGCTTTCACCTTGGTATCCCAGCAGGATTTGATCGAACCATGCATAGGAGATAAGGTAATGAGGGAATCTGTTAGCTCAGACCAGAAAGTGATCTCCTTGATTTTACCTCTGGTGTAGATTTTTATTTATTTTTGTTACATTTGTACCCCGCGCTTTCCCACTCATGGCAGGCTCAATGCGGCAGGCAATGGAGGGTTAAGTGACTTGCCCAGAGTCACAAGGAGCTGCCTGTGCTGGGAATCAAACTCAGTTCCTCAGTTCCCCAGGACCAAAGTCCACCACCCTAACCACTAGGCCACTCCTCCAATACAACAGATGAGTTTGGAGGACTTGTTCCTGGTTAAGCTTGATATACAGATATCAATGGTGAAATCCAGTTGGAAGTGGTCAGATCATGGTACTGGCTTCCATTTGAATGAACTGATTAAGCTATTAGGATAGGAAGTCATTAAGTCTAATGTATGGCCTTTTTCATGAGTTGCACCCTAGAGAATGCAATTAGTTTGCAGTCCTTCAGGAATGATTTAAAGTTGTGGACATTGGTGTCCGCATCATTTTCCAAGTGTAAATTTAAGTTTCCCAGAAAGATAATCCTAGGAAACTGGGAAATGGCAGAGGAAGTAATCTCTACAAGTCAAGATTCTGCTTTGGACCAAGCTCCAAGAGGACGGTAAATGAGGAGTAGGGCGATTTGATTTGCCTCTTTTGAATCATCACAGAATTTGCACAGCAGATATTCCAGTTCAGAGAAAACACCAGAAAACTCTTACATATAAGAGTAAGTCTGCCGCCTTTTTTTTACCCTGTCTTGAAGTGTGAAGAATACTATAACTGGGTGGATAGGTGTGGGGTGATATCAGACACAGTTTCTGTGAGCCATGTTTCTGAGATAAACAGAAAGCCCAGATCTGAAGATTCTAGCAGATCCCTGAGTAAGAGAGCCTTGTTCCCCACAGAACTGGTACTGATGTAAATGGTGGGGACAGGAGTGAGTTGAGACTTGTGTTCCAAAAGGGAGACTTGTTTAGGTAATTTCAAAAGGTAATGAGTTTTTTTTTTTAGGCCGTCGAATGTTAGCCATTTGGTTCTGGTCTGAAACCATAGTAGTGTTCTGATTGTACATATTGGCATTGTCTAGCAATGCCAATATGTGCTAGACCGCTGCTTTTTAATATATTTATAAATGATTTAGAGATGGGAGTAACTAGCGAGGTAATTAAATTTGCTGATGACACAAAGTTATTCAAAGTCGTTAAATAGCGACAGGATTGTGAAAAATTACAAGAGGACCTTACGAGACTGGGAGACTGGGCGGCTAAATGGCAGATGATGTTTAATGTGAGCAAGTGCAAGGTGATGCATGTGGGAAAAAAGAACCCGAATTATAGCTACGTCATGCAAGGTTCCACGTTAGGAGTTACGGACCAAGAAAGGGATCTGGGTGTCGTCATCGATAACACACTGAAACCTTCTGCTCAGTGTGCTGCTGCGGCTAAGAAAGCGAATAGAATGTTGGGTATTATTAGGAAAGGTATGGAAAACAGGTGTGAGGATGTTATAATGCCGTTGTATCGCTCCATGGTGCGACCGCACCTTGAGTATTGTGTTCAATTCTGGTCGCCGCATCTCAAGAAAGATATAGTAGAATTGGAAAAGGTGCAGCGAAGGGCGACTAAAATGATAGCGGGGATGGGACGACTTCCCTATGAAGAAAGACTAAGGAGGCTAGGGCTATACAGCTTGGAGAAGAGACGGCTGAGGGGAGACATGATAGAGGTATATAAAATAATGAGTGGAGTGGAACAGGTGGATGTGAAGCGTCTGTTCACGCTTTCCAAAAATACTAGGACTAGGGGGCATGCGATGAAACTACAGTGTAGTAAATTTAAAACAAATCGGAGAAAGTTTTTCTTCACCCAACGTGTAATTAAACTCTGGAATTCGTTGCCGGAGAAAGTGGTGAAGGCGGTTAGCTTAGCAGAGTTTAAAAAGGGGTTGGACGGTTTCCTAAAGGACAAGTCCATAAACCGCTACTAAACGGACTTGGAAAACTCCAAAATTCCAGGAATAACATGTATAGAATGTTTGTACGTTTGGGAAGCTTGCCAGGTGCCCTTGGCCTGGATTGGCCGCTGTCGTGGACAGGATGCTGGGCTCGATGGACCCTTGGTCTTTTCCCAGAATGGCATTACTTATGTACTTATGTACTTATGTATCTGACATTACAGTTAAGGTGTTTCTTAGTACAGTGTTTTCTAGACAGATTATAGATTATGGGGATAGGATTAGGCACTAAAACTCCCTTTTACTAAGGCGCGCTCACATTTTTAAAAAAAATTATTTATCATTTTAATTAATTACATTCACATTTATCACATAAATGTAAGGAAATTCAGAAATTAATATAAAAAGGAAAACATTTTCTCTCAACAATATATATTTACATAATTGTCCACAATTGGAAGATCCAAGATCAGGAAAACAATCTTAAAGAAAGTAAGAAAAACTCGAAATGGTTAATCTTACACTTCACATTTTCTGAGGGAGGAAGGTTAATCGGTTATTGCAGCCGGTACAGTGGTAAGGAAGTTGCTGCAGAGGATTCTTCATCTGTTTCCACAAACTCTTATAATTTCTTAGGTTCAAACAAATAAGTAATAAGGAAATAAAACACTTACAAGGGAATCGCGCTAGGAAGGTCCCAACTAGGGCAATGATTCCTGGCTTAAAAGCCAAGACCTCACACCTCCCAGTCTGCGATTCCCTTGATGTGTCAGGAAATATATGCATCTTTGAACTCAAAAAACTATCAACCATGTATCGGAAATACAATTTCAAAACATTGTTCCTATCTAAATCAAAGACGAAAGTCACTAATAATAACTCTATCTATAACTTCTGAATTTTCCAAAATGTCAGTTAAACAAACTTACATCTCTTTTCTCTGATAAAGAAGATTTTAAAGGAAATATAATTTTAGTCACCAAAAGGTGGCTATCAGAAGGTATTAGCAAAGTATCAGAGAAATAGTTCTTCAAGAATTCAGTAGCTGATATATAGGATATTATAGGTAAATTTATTATTCTCAAGTTATTTTCCCTTAATTGGTTCTCCGGAAATTCCAATTTTTACAAGAAAGGTGCGCTCACATTTTTAGCACGCACTAAAATTGGGCGCGCACTAAATGTTAGAGATACCAATGCATTACTATGTATCAATCAATTAAACCCTAAGGATCAATAGAACCAGGGAATGCATTCCTATGGGCATCTCTCACATTTAGTGCTCGCCCAATTTTAGCACGCACTAAAAACGTGATCACGCCTTAGTGAAATACCCCCTAACAGGCTTATTTTCGAAAGTGGTGGCCGGTCGTTTTCCGACATAAGTCGGGAGATGGCCGGCGATCTCTCAAAAGCGGCGAAATCGGTATAATTGCAAGGTGCTTTTTGACACCTTCGCTGCTTTCCTGTCGCCGAGCCGGCGAAAGTTCAAGGGGGCGTGTTGGCGGCGTAGGAAGGCGGGACATGGGCGATCATGGGCGTGGCTACCAGATGGCTGCCTTTCGCGAATAATGGAAATAAAAGGAGCATTAATCAGTATTTCGCCGGGTTTATTTGGTCCTTTTATTTTCACGACCAGGCCTCAAAAAGGTGCCCCAACTCACCAGATGACCATCGGAGGGAATGGGGGATGACCTCCCCGTACTCCCCCAGTGGTCACCAACCCCCTTCCACACTAAAAAAAATAAAAACCTTTTTTGCCAGCCTGTATGCCAGCCTCAAATGTCATACCCAGCTCCCTTACAGCAATATGCAGGTCCCTGGACTTCAGGCAGGCGGACCCAGGCCCATCCCCCCCCTACCTGTTACACTTGTGGTGGTAAGTGTTGAGCCCTCCAAGCTCCCCCAAAACCCACTGTACCCACATGTAGGTGCCCCCCTTCACCCATAAGGGCTATGGTAATGGTGTAGAGTTGTGGGGAGTGGGTTTTGGGGGGGATTTGGGGGGCTCAGCACCCAAGGTAAGGGTGCTATGCACCTGGGAGCTATTTGTATATTTTTTAAAAAAATTTAAAACTGCCCCCTAGGGTGCCCGGTTGGTGTCCTGGCATGTCAGGGGGACCAGTGCACTATAAATGCTGGCTCCTCCCACGACCAAATGCCTTGGATTTCGCTGGGTTTGAAATCACCGACATTTTTTTCCATTATCGCAGAAAAACAAAACCGGCCATCTCAAACCCGGCGAACTCTGGCATTTGGCTGGGCCAAACCGTATTATCGAAAGAAAAGATGGCCGGCCATCTTTTTCGATAATACGGTTAAGCCAGCTGTTTGCAGCGCCACCAAAATAGATCGCCGGCAATCTATTTCGCCAGCAGCGTTCGATTATGCCCCTCTAAGTTATCTGATAGGTTGCCACCCGACATGCTCAAAAGGACTAATCAAATCCATGTGAGCCACTTCATGGTGATAGTTTTTGGCGCTAATTTAAGTCAGTCAGGTTTAGCGCTTTTTATCAGAGATAATTAAGCTGAATGGATAGCATCTTTATACTCCAGCAGGATTCCATTGAGGGATCAGATACATCTAATAGGACCTTTGTGATATTAAGAGGGGCATTTTTGATATGACGTCTAAATCTTATTTTGGATGTTTTGCTGAAAATGTCCAAAAATGATGTGGGGAACAAAGCAATTTTCAAAGCAGAAAAAATGTCTATCTTTTTGTTTTGAAAGTGGCCATTTTCCAGATGTTTTTGTACTCATTGTGTCTATCTTTTTGGACCAGTAAAAAAAAAAAAGTACAAGGGAACAATGCACAAAAACAAGCTACAAGCTTGTTTTGGAAGGTGGTGGTGGTGGTGGGGAACAGTATTCTTAGTAGACTGGCCACAAAGACGTCCCAGCAGAGCAGTACAACACCCTAGAGGGCACTGCAGTGGACTTCACATAAAAGGTCCCAGGTACATATTTCAGTATTATCCCCTTATATTGTAGGTTGAACCCTTCAAAACCCACCAAAAAGTTACTGTACATCACTACAATTATAGCCCTTATTGCTGCAGGTGTCACCTATATGTGGGTACATTAGGTTTTTGGTGGGTTTTGGACAGCTCACACTTTTCACCACAAGTGTAACAGCTAGAGTGGGATACGAGTCTGGGTTCCCTCCTCTACACTGCACTGACCACTAGGCTATTCCAGAGACCTGCTTGCTGCTCTAATAGGATTGGCTATAACATCTGAAATTGTCATAGAGGCTGATATGTGCTGTTTTTTTCACATCTTTGGGGGGTGGAATGGGGGTCAGTGACCACTGGGGGGGTGAGGGGTCATGCCTTAATTCCTCCAGTAGTCATTTGGCCATCTAGGGCACCTTTTTGTGAAACAGGTCTAGACTAAAATGTTAAACTTCTAGCTCTGGGTGTTTTTGCTTTGTTCCATATGGCAGAAAAACATCCAAGTTTTGGGAATGTCCAAATCCAACCTCCAACACAACTCTGACAAGCCCTCTTGTGATTTGGATGCACTGCATAGAAAAATGACTTAAAATGGGTTTTGAAAATAGTGATTTGGATGTTTTGGCAAAAAAAAAAAAAAAGTCCATCTGCCACTTTTCAGTTGTTTTTCTTTTGCTAAAATGAGCCCTATATATCAGCAGAGCCACTGTATCTTAAATCAACTGCCTTCTTATCAGTAAGTGCTGATTATTTGCAAACAGAATTTACAATCTTATAAGTAGCTGAGAATATTGGGGCCAATGCAGAAAGCTACTGCAAACTCAGTGATATACCATGAGGTATATGCTGGCGAGCAATGCAAGAAGGGGTTGAGCATGGGTTTACCTTGGCATAGCATACATGGCCACACATCACATTCAAATAAATGCATTTGAGACCATTAAGTATGCTGTGTATATGCACAAAATACAAACATGACCAAATTAGTGTGTTTTTTATTGGCCAGCTCCTGGGTGGGAGTAGCCTGACCTGACCTCCCTGGTGGTTAGCTTTGTGCAATGGCACACTCTCTCCCACCTCTACCGGATATTCGGACAACCCCAAGGTCTAAAGTACCCACTTGACCCTCTTAGGGCATCCCCATCCATTATCTCCCTCCCACAACTAAAAAAAACACATTTCCTGGTGTCTAGTGGCACCCTTCACTCCAACCTCTCGACCACCCACCTGACCACCCACCCAACCTGCTTTGATTTAAAAAAAAAAGTCCTTGGTGTATAGAGACACCCTTCCCACCCACCCACTACTCCGATTTGATTCAACTAAATACAAATAACATATTCTGGCAGCTAGTGGGTGCCCCCCACACCAAGGCTCCCCCTGGCCCTGTACCTTACATAAGGAAAGAATGAAGTCCACTTGCTCCTGCCTTTAGGCACCATCATTTTCAAAAATGGTGGCACCCTGCCCAGTGTGGTGCATTTATTTCCCCTTATATGGCATCCTGGCCTTGCCCAGTCCCTCCCAGGATGCATTGTGCATGGGGCAGGAGGCCCTCAACTCATAAATTTAACTGTGCACCAAACCCCTACACCACCAGCCTTATCTTATGTGTATACAGACATAATTTTATTCAGATTTTGGTCATACCTTTTTCAGTAGGAGCTCAAGGTGAGTTACATTCAGGTACACTGGATATTTCTCTGTCCCAGGAGAACTCACAATCTAAGTTTGTACCTGAGGCAATGGAGGGTTAAGTGACTTGCCCAAGCTCACAAGGAGCAGTAGTAGGATTTGAACCAGCCACCTCTGGATTGCAAAACTGGTGCTCTAACCACTAGGCCACTCCAGAAGTACTCACAAAACAGCTTCCAGTAGCAAAGATTGCGGGTGCAAAAACTGTAACAGGATCTGTGAGTTGAGGCTTGAGACAAACACACAGGATTTGCTAGATAAAACTTGAAACAAATACAGGGAAAAGGAAGGGTATATCTAAAGTTCAAGGAAGACCTGTGTGCTATATTTTGTTTTCAAGAGAAGATAGAGACCAGAACTGCTTTTTATCCAACTGTATTTCAAAAGGGGAAACAAGAAATAGTGAACAGTACAGCAAGCAAGAACTCTAGGAATCTCAAGATGGGAACCCATTAGATATAACTAACCTTACTCTACAACAGTGCACTTCGAAGAGGAAATGGAATGGCTAGACGGGGCCTGGCAGTCTGTTTCAATAAAAGCTTTCACAGCTGAATTTAATAGAGAACATAGGAGCCAGCTCTGTGGGTGCTTGAACACCCCCAATATAGAGAAAATTCCTTGTATGTGTCCATGGAGGGGTTATTTCCTCTGGGCATAGCACCCCCAATAATTTTGAAAAGTTGGCTCCTATGATAGAAAACACTAGAAGTTCTTTTTCCCTTGCGCTGTTGCGGTTCTCAAGCAGATCAGAAACGAAACATCTCTCTTCAAATACTCTCGCTTTCATGATAAACTGCAGTGATTTTTCTTTTTCATGGAAAATAGGATGTTGTGGAAAGCTTTGTTGCATGGCGCATTAGTGCTCCAATTTGAAATGTTTAGCTAAGCACCTCTGTTTGCCAATCTGCATTAGCTTCTGAATTGTCTAATTGGGCACGCTTTCATTCTGCATAATTTGAGTATTGTGATCTAATGACAGTGTGTGATGACTCTATGGACTGTTTTGTTTCCTACTTTTATTAATAACCAGGCTTAACTTCCAGAAGATATAGATGTCCGGCAGCCAATTGTTTCACTACCACTATAAATCTGTATGCAATGGAGATAGTGCATTCAAATCCATCTAATTCATATTTATTGCTGATATCCTGAGAAGCTCAGAGCAAGTTTGGTAACTACCAGCATAGTGGATTAGCTCTTGTGCCAGGCATCTCTAGGGTCTGTGGAGATTCCTGTTATGGTAACCAGCACCTCAGACAGTCATTTCCAAACAAATCTGAAAACACTGTACTATGAGCAGATCAATTAGGCAAAGGCCTGACTAAACAAAGTATCTAAAGAATGAAGTGGAATATGAATAAGCGAAATACTGTCTGGCAGAAGCTGTGCAGTAGCAGAAGCTGAGAAAGCCCCTCAGCCAGTTTTACAGAGACCCTGTCCTGCAGGTTTCAGATAGAATGGGGGCAATTGGTCTACCCCTTTTAGGCACTTCAATGCTCTGTGGAGACAGCGCTCAGGTCAATTTATTCGGTTCATAAATTTGACAGAATTTCTCCATGTTTTCTTCAGTGTCTTTGGCTGCCTAGAGGGGCATAATCGAACGGGGCCGGCCATCTACATGGGCGGCCATCTCTAAAGCCGGCCCCGGAAAGCGTCATACCCGACCGTATTAAAAGATGGCCGGCCATCTTTTGTTTCGAAAATACGGTCGGGGCCGGCCAAATCTCAACATTTGAGCCGGTGTTAGAGATAGCCACCATTGGTTTCCCGCCGATAATGGAAACTAATGGCGGCCATCTCAAACCTGGCCAAATCCAAGCCATTTGGTTGTGGGAGGAGACAGCATTTATTGTGCAGTGGTCCCCCTCACATGCCAGGATACCAACCGGGCACCCTAGGGGGCACTGCAGTGGACTTCACAAATTCATCCCAGGTGCATAGCTCCTTTGCCTTGGGTGCTGAGCCCCCCCAAACTCACTCCCCACAACTGTACACCACTACCATAGCCCTTAAAGGGTAAAGGGGGGGCACCTACATGTGGGTACAGTGGGTTTTGGGTGGGTTTTGGAGGACTCACATTTATCACCACAAGTGAAACAGGTAGGGGGGGTATGGGCCTAGGTCCGCCTGCCTGAAATGCACTGCACCCACTAAAAACTGCTCCAGGGACCTGCATACTGCTGCCATGGAGCTGGGTATGACATTTGAGGCTGGCATAGAGGCTGGCAAAAAATGTTTAAAAAAGTTTTTTGGGGGGAGGGAGGGGGTTGGTGACTAAGGGGGGAATAAGGGGAGGTGATCCCCGATTCCCTCTGGTGGTCATCTGGTCAGTCGGGGCACTTTTTTGAGGCTTGGTCCTGGTGCGTGGTAGCTTTTCATTAAAATTTCTAGGACAATTTAAGAGCCAATTTGATGCTATGTCCTCTTTTTGTGCGGTTTCTATTTGGAATGCGCTGCCATTGTGTATTCGCTTACATGTAAACTACGTGCAACTTTGCAGAAGGTTAACAATGTTTTTATTTGATAAATACTGAGGGCCCTGTTTACTAAGCAGTGCTAAGGGCAAGCTAGTGTTTTTAGAATGCGCTAATGATTAGCACACACTAAACGCTAAAGTTGCCCATAGAAATGTATGGGCGACTCTAGCATTTAGCGTGCTCTAACTGTATCGCATGCTAAAAATGCTAGAACACCTTAGTAAACAGGTTCCTTAGTTTTTAAAATAATCTTTTTAATTTCATGTAATTCCTCATGTTATTGTGAGTTTCTTGTATGTGAACTGCCTTGATCCTCAAACTGGGACTAATGCGGTGTACAAATCTCAGATTAGATTAGATTAGATTAGAAAATTGGCACAGGTCCATGTAATTTACAGTGTTCTGTAAACTGTGCACACAAGTGGAATCTCCACTCATTCAACTTCCACGCTTCACCCGTTTGAATGCACTGCTACAGAGCAGTGCTTAATCGTTTTTCTGCCACTTACATGCCAAAGGGAAGTCTTGCCTTGCCAATTTACTTCATTTCTTTGAAGGTGTGAATAATCACGTGGATAAAGGTGAGCCGGTTGTAGTGTATCTAGATTTTCAGAAAGCTTTTGACAAAGCCCCTCATGAGAGGCTCCTGAGGAAATTAAAAAGCTATGGAATGTTCTGTTGTGAATTAGGAACCGGTTAATGGACAGAAAACAGAGAGTAGGGTTAAATGGCCATTTCTCTCAGTGGAGGAGGGTGAATAGAGGAGGGCCACAGGGATCTGTACTGGGACCGGTGCTATTTAACATATTTATAAATGATCTAAAAATTGGAATGAGGTGATTCAATTCGGCAAACAACAAAAAAAATATTCAAAGTTGTTAAAACACATACAGACTGTCTGTGAAATATTGAAGGAAGACCTTAGCAAATTGGAAGACTGGGCATCCATATGACAGATGAAATTTAATGTGGACAAATGCAAAGTGATGCACATTGAGAAAAATAATCCAAATCGTAGTTAGATCTAGGTGTCATCATAGACAATATGATGAAATCTCCTGGCAAGTATGCAGCTGCAGCCAAAAAATAAACAGAATGCTAGAAATTATTAGGAAAGGGATAGAAAATAAGACAAAGAACACCATATCTCTTTATTGCACCTTGAGTATTGTGTGCAATTCTGGTTGCTGTATCTCAAAAAAGATACAGCAGAATTAGAAAAGGTTCAAAGAAGAGTGACCAAAATGATTAAGGGGATGAAACTTTTCTCATATGAGGAAAGGCTTAAGAGGTTAGGGCTCTTCAGCTGATGGGGGATATGATTGAGGTCTACAAAATCTTGAGTGGTGTAGAATGGGTAAATATGAATTAATTGTTTATTCCTTTGAAAAGTACTAAGACTAGGAGACACTCAATGAAGTTACATGGTAATACTTTTTAAATGAATAGGAGGAATTTTTTTTCACTCAGGGGTCCTTTTACAAAGTTGCAGTAAAAAGTGGCCTGTGGTAGTGTGGGTGCAGGCTGGGCTACTTTTTATTGTGGCTAGGAAAAAGACCATTTTTTAATGGGCCGAGAAATGGGCATGTACAAAAATTAAAACTAGTGTGTGCCTATTTACACCCCGAGCCCTTACTGCTAGCCATTGACTTTGCGTTAAGAGCTCATGTGCTACCTGTGTGGTAAACATGCAACACACGCCGATGTGGCCATGTTGCTGATTACCACCAGGAACGCCCCCCATGGTAGAAAATAGAAAAATATTTTCTACTGCGGGATTTGGATTGCGCCAAACTCGGAATTAGTTTTGATTTGGCATGTGCTACCCACTAATTAGTTCTCCTGTGGTTTTGTAAAAAGGCCCCTCAACAAATAGTTACACTCTGGAACTTGTAACCAGATGATTTGGTAACAGCGGTTAACCTATCTGGGTTTTAAAAAGGTTTGGACAAGTTCCTGGAGAAAAAGTCCATATTCTACTATTGAGATAGAAAAGAAGAAATCCGCTGCTGTCTCTGGAATCTTGCTACTTTTTGGGATTCTGCCAGGTACTTGTGACCTGGATTTTCCACTGGTAGAAGCAGGATACTGGGCTAGATGGACTATCGGTCTGCCCCAGTATGGCTATTCTTAAATTCTAATGTTATATAAACTCCACTCCGGTAACACCCACATAAAGAAAATATATATTTAAAAAATGTCTACATTTGTTGTCAGTGCATATTTTTGTACATATATTTGGCACCTTATTTTAAGAAATGTCTGTTTCCAAGTATTATGTGGGAAGCCTTTCTAAAATTACCTTCATATTGCTCTGTTCTAGTCATAGTATCCGTGATTGTACTTAGATTATAAAGCCATAGTAGTCTCTCTCGCTTTCTTTAGATCTTTATATTACAGCATAAACATCTGTCGGATAGCCTGGCTCAGATTCCACTGCTGCTCCTTGTGATCTTGGGCAAGTTACTTAACTCTCTATTGCCTCAGGCCAAAATTCGATTGTAAGCTCTCTGGGGACAGGAAAATTATGGGCCTCTTTTACCAAACCATGCTAGCGATTCATGGCATGCTATACAGGAATTGTTAGCATGGTTGCAGCACATCTGCCGTACTGGGAATCGCTAGCACGGTTTAGTAAAAGAGGCCCTATCCTGCTTATTTTCGAAGGAGAAGGGTGCCCATCTTCAGACACAAATTGGGAGATGGGCATCCTTCTCCTAAGGTCGCCCAGATCAGCATAATCGAAAGGCGATTTTGGGCGTCCTCAACTGCTTTCCATCGCGGGGATGACCAAAGTTCAAGGGGGGCGTGTCGGCAGTGTACGAAAGGCGGGGCAGGGGCGTGGTTAACAGATGGGCGTCCTCGGCCGATAATGGAAAAAAGAAGGGCGTCCCTGACGAACACTTGGACGACTTTACTTGGTCCATTTTTTCTTGCGACCAAGCCTCAAAAAGGTGCCTGAACTGACCAGATGACCACCAGAGGGAATCGGGGATGACCTCCCCTTACTCCCCCAGTGGTCACTAATCCCCTCCCACCATAAAAATCAAGTTTAAAAATACTTTTTTGCCAGCCTCTATGCCAGCCTCAAATGCCATATACTCAGGTCCATCGCAGCAGTATACAGGTCCCTGGAGCAGTTGTAGTGGGTGCAGTGTACTTCAGGCAGGTGGACCTGGGGGGGGGGGGGTTTGGGGGGCTCAGCACCCAAGGTAAGGGAGCTATGCACTTGGGAGCAATTTGTGAAGTCCACTGCAGTGTCCCCTAGAGTGCCCGATTGGTGTCCTGGCATGTCAGGGGGAGCAGTGCACTACGAATGCTGGCTCCTCCCACGACCAAATGGCTTGGATTTGGTCGTTTCTGAGATGGGCGTCCTCGGTTTCCATTATCGCCAAAAACCTGGGACGACCATCTGTAAGGTCGACCTATATTTCATGATTTGGGCGTCCCTGACCGTATTATCGAAACGAAAGATGGACGTCCATCTTTCATTTCAATAATATGGGATGCCCCGCCCCTTTACAGGGCGCCCTTAGAGATTATCCGCCATTCGATTATCCCCCTCCACGTGAACTAAATCCAAATCAAAAAATTATAATATCAGTTTACATCTGTTAAAAAACCACAGACATTTACAAGCAAACAATGTGTGGGCCTATAACAAGCACGGTCTTTCTTCTGGTACCTGCTGTGTCCACAGATTGACTGCAGGCATCTGCAGCTTATTAACATTCCTGTACTTCTATTTTTCTATTGGTCTTACTTATCTGTCCATCTGTCCATCTACCTATCTCCCTTTAGTGCTAGGGCCTAAATTAACAGAAGGGCAACATAAAAGAGAAGCTTATACTTTACATAAAGCTAAGGCATTTTGATCCTCTGTGAAACGCTGTCAGGATAAAGCCATTTCTCACTGCTACGATCCGTGTAGCAACTTTTAAGTTATCAAGAATGAATAATACTGCACTCTAGGGGATCTTGCCAGCCCTCACTGATGATCATACACTTGGATTTAAATAACATTTCCTTCGGATGGCATTCCCGAGGGAGTCTGTTATGTGCTTACTGTGTACATAAAGCATTAGATCTGCCTCACTGCTTCCCTGCTCCTCGCTGACTCGAGACCTGCTACTAAGAAAACTCTCTGGCTGTGTTCCAAGCCAGTGAATGAGAAAACCTTCCCGCTGTCTTACATTTAAATACAGACTGTAATTTGTCTTTCATTCTCTCTCTTAAGCTCCATCCTTTCTAATCAGCAGCATGTTGGTGGCTATGGGTCTCTACCCTTTTCAAGGTCTAGATTGCACTTTCTGCCCCCAGAAAGCATGGCAACTACCCAGGCACAGTGTTGGCAGACTGGCTATTTTATGTTGATTTGGCATAGCAAACTAACCTACTTACAAAAAAGAAAGAAGACTTATGAGATTGGGGTGTGTGTGTGGATCTGATGCCGTAATAACTTTTGTCATTGGTACAGAAATGGCTTTACTACTCAGGGCTGGCTCTACTCCTAAGCAGACTTTGTATTTAGTCATATTAATTATTTGGATTTTGTTCAAGGTGAGTTACATTCAGGTATATTGGGTATTTCTCTATCCCTGAAGGGCTCAGGATCTAATTTTATTCCAGAGGCAATGGAAGTTTAAATGACTTGCCCAAGATCACAAGGAGCAGCAGTGGGATTTGAACTGGCCACCTTTGGATGTCAAGGCCAGTGCTCTAACCACTTGACCACTCCTTGTCTTCATGCACAAAACTCCAGTGTTGTTCCGAATAGCGCCGTAAAAATACCACTGTAACAGTGCAGATGAACAACGCCCTAATGTTCAAGGCTAATGAGATGCAAATATAATTGCGCTCATACTAGCGTTGAGCATTAGGTAATTTGGGAGGAGGATTGAGCTTTGGTGTGGAAGGATTGTGATTGGCGCACGAGCAGAAGAGTTCTACATTAAGCTCAGTTCCTGAACGCATGTGCCTGGTAAAACCCGAATGTGAAGCACACACTGGCACCTATTTTCTGTGACCTTAATATAAACACTTTAAATTTTTTTCCAGCTTGGATGCTTATATTTAGATGCAGGAAACAGACGCCAATGTGTGGGACCTGCTGTTTCTCACAACCTGCGCTTAAGGGCTTGCAAGGACTTTCTTCTGCTTCCAAGAGCAATCAAAATCAGCAGATTTTGCAAAAAAAATCATGAAAGAAGCATGAGGATCATGGGAAATCCTCTCTTTTAACACCCTAACGCCTGCTCTGACCTGGCATTATTTTTTACAGCACTAAGGCAGTTTTGTTTAGGGCACTCTTTTCTGAGCATTGGAGAGGAATACAAAATGAGCTTGACTACATTTTCATGCTATCTGTGCTAAGGCCCATTGCGCTCTTCATCTGCCGCGCTAAACCCCTCTGATCATTCTGCGCAGGTACATAAGGATGCTAGTATGGCATTATTGGCCTCTAGCACCCGTGTTTACTTTTGAGCATCGGGGCCCTACAGCAGCTCAAATCTGGGGGCGGCACCAACACTGGAATGGCAGTCATTAGCAGCCCTAAAGGAAAGTGAGCAATCTGCTGCTCACACTTTTAGGGCTGGCTTGGTGGAGGGTGGCAGCCAATAGCATCAGTGCAGCTCCAGCAACACAACAATATAAGGAGGAATAGAAAAGGAGAGATGCTGGATACTTGGGGGGGGGGGGGGGGGGGGGGATGCAAGGGAAAGGGGAATTCTGGACACCTGAGGGAAGGGAAAAGAAGGGACAATGCTGGACATGGGGGACAGGTGAGTGATAGGGAAGGAGAGATTCTGTATACTTGGTGAGGGAGGGGGTTAGGAAAGGAGCAATATTTGGATAACTGTGGAGGTAAGGAATGGAAGAGGAGATACTGGCCCTGGTGGGGGAGTAATTGAATGTCTGGCTGTGCCACTGCTGTGGCAGATAACACACAATGCAGTTAGCTTCACCTAAGACTGGCTCTACCAATGATGCAACTGTGATTTGTTGACATGACCTTGCTTTTGGAGCCTGCTTTTCAGCCCCTTTTAACTTATGAACCTATAAACTAGGTGCTAATATTTACAGGTACCATGAGACTCCTAGAGGCACCACCATTTTGATTGGGGCAGGAGCGTAAAGGGGACAACTCCAGCCCTGTCCTACTAGCCACCAGTAATCTCCCTGGGGTAAGTCTCCGTGTTCAAGGGGGGTGATGGGGAGGTCCAGGAGGTATAGGGAGGGGTGTGTTGTGGGTGGGCCTTCCAGTTCGGTAAAAGATCAGGGGGTTAAGATCTGTGTGGCGGTGTGAGGATTGGGGAGGGTGGTTGAGATGAAGATTGTGGGAACTGGATGGATTGGACTGGGCCCTGCTCCTATGTAAGTCCTGGCCATTATTTAGCCCGGACCTGCACAAGTGATTTAAGTGGGTCCCAGCTGAATAGCAGCTGGGACCAGCATAAGCTCCAGTGACAAAATCTTGATTGGTCATTCCCTGATATTCACAGCAATCAGTACATGAAAAAAATGCTGACAGCCACCAGCTGAATATTCACTGGCTTGTTTCTTGTGCACTCCCCCGCTCCTGCAGAAAATTCACACTGGGGCAAGAGAAAGTGTTTATGAGAACAAGATAAGGTCCAGGGCTGAATGTAGGAAGGGTGTAGTAAGTAGAGGTGGGAAATGCCATCAAAATGATGCTGGGTCTATACTGTCATTCCTATGAATTATCCATGTGATAGGACCCTATTCTATAACAGCACCAGGGTAAATGCCTAATATTTACACACCCACAACTACACCAGCCTTAGATCTGGCATAGCTGTGGGCATATAAAGTTTCAAATGTATGTAGGATTTTCTATCCCACTCATCAAACAAATGTCTGAGCGGCATAAATCTAAAGATAGAGGGAAGAACAAGATAAAGAACACAAACAGGAGGGAAGGAAGGAGAAATTACAATATAAAATAGAAAAGCATGGGGTGGGGGTGGGTGGAAACAAGGACTGTTGCATAATCCAGGGTCACCTTGGCATGTGTCACTTATAACTATATGCTTCATTAAAAAGAAGAGTTTTTAATTCAGTCTTAAACATTTGTAGAGATGTTTGAAGTCTGAAAGTTTGTGGTAACTGATTCCAAAGCTCTGGACTTTGAACTAAAAAAAAAAAAAAATAGGCCATCTAATGGCATCATGGGAAATATTCCTAAAAGAGGGAACAACAAGGCGACGTTGCTGCTATGACCTAAACATCTTAGGCAGGTGGTAAAGAATCAGATATCAAGAGAGAAAAAAGGGTGCGCCGTAAATCAAGATCTTATGCACCAGAAGAAATACCTTATATGAGATACGAAGTGTGATCGGTAACCACTGGGCCTTTTTCAACAGTCATATTTCCTATGTCCAGCAACGAGTTTGATAAATGGCAACTTAAGCAAACTAAACAAACATATTACTCAGCAATAATTGGAGAAGAAACACTAAACTCAAAAAAAATTGTATCAAATTTACAATAAATTAGTGTCAACTTCTCATTTATTGGAAGTGCACTTGACTATTTCATCAACTAATGATCTCACCAACCCCCCTGTTTACTAACCTGTGCTAATGGCTGCCACGCAGCAATGCTGACACAACCCATTCAAAGTGAATGGGCTGTGTCAGTCCATTCAAAGGGAATGAGCTGTGTCGACCCATTCAAAGTGAATAGGCTGTGTCAGCATTAGTATACAGCAACAGCTAGCACAGCTTAGTAAACAGGGGGGCCAGTTTTTTAAGGCAAAAATAGACAAATTTAGAACTACCTTAACATCTACAGCATGAACCACATACACTTATGAGGCTTACAATTTAAAGACATCAGGAGTCGTAATCGCTGACAGGGTGTGGTTTTCTTTTAGGATACCCCCAATGACAGAATTAGTCCTTTATTTAAAGAAATTATCTTCGTCTTCTTGCGCATTGGACAATTAGCCTAATAATTTTTTGAAACATCTTTCTACAGTATTTTTGTTTTTATTGGCAGAAGTGCTTGGAGGATTTATTGACCAAAAGCTTGTTCAGTAAGGAGATGGGTAGAAATTTGCTCACACCTATTGCAAAAAAAAACAAATTCCAAGCTTCTGCTATATGACATCACAAATTATCATCCAATAGCTTCCATACCATTATTAACAAAGTTGACAGACTCTATTGTAGCTAAACAACTGACGGAATATCTAGAAAGTCATTCTATTCTTCCAGAATCCAAATCAGCCTTTATAAGCCTCTTTAGTACCGAGACGGTAGTGACTTCATTGTTAGCTGACGGAAGAAGGGAAATAAGTAAAGGCAATAGAATTCTGGTAATGCAATTTGACATGCCAGCCACTTTTGACTTTTGACTCAGTGGATCATGAATCCTACTATCTTTACTTGATTTTTATGGACTAGCTGGAGCTGTCCTTTAGTGGATGCGGGGATTTCTTAAGAATCGATCTACCAAGACAAAAGGGCTGACAATCTTTCTTCCTACTGGATCCCAGAGTGTGGAGTCCCTCAGGGATAACCTCTGTCTCCAATATTAATATCTTAATGTCTCAGCTAGCCATTCTCCTTGTTAAAGATGGTTTTCATACCTACATTTATGTGGATGACATTTACCAAATGTTTTTTTCTGAAATAATGCATAGGACTGATCATGGTTTTAGAATACTGAATGGACTTCTGTATTTAAGTTGAAGGTTAAATAATGAAAAAACTTACCCCCCTGTTTACTAAGCTGCTTGACAATACCAACACAGCCCATTCAAAGTAAATGGGCTATGTCAGAATTAGCGCATGGCTTAATAAACAGGGAGGTAAGTGTATAGTTCTGGGCATTTCTTTTAAGCCCTTTAAAATTTCTACTCTGTCTGTGAACAACATTTCCTTCCAGCTGGAAAATCAATTGAAAATATTGGGGGTGGTTTTCGATGAACATCTATGCTTTGAGCCCCACATTAGTCAAATGATAAAGAAAGGCTTTTACACACTGAAAGGACTTAGGAGAATAAAATCTAACTTGAGTTTTAGTGCCTTTAAACTTCTGGTTGAGTCATTGGTTTTAGCACAAATATACTATTGTAACTCTGTATTGGTGGGAATATCTGAGGGGCTCTTCAAAAAACTGCAAACTTTTCAGAATACGGCAGCTAGACCGATTTGTCATGTTTCAAAATAGAGCCAGCCTCGCCGTTACTGCGAAAACCACTGGTTGCCTGTCAGGGCCAGGTTATATTTAAATTATACACACTCACTTTCTCAATTTTAAATGGGTTAGCTCCTGAGAATTTATCTGATCTGGTGGTCTGTTCTCAGAGAAATGGTTCTCCTTTTAATAGACTGGCATTGCTATTGCAATACTCCAGTCCTCAGGGAGTAATTTATAGATCAGTTTTTAATGTTCTAATGTGTTAAGCACTGGAATGCTTTTTCCTTTAAATATTAGAGTGCTGACTCAGTCCAAAACTTTTAAGAACGCTCTTAAAACATATCTTTTTAATCAATTTAATGAGAAATGAAATGTATTATATTAGATTGAATGTTTTATATTTGTAGCTGTCTGCGAATGCCCAGTTGCACAATCTTTTGTAAACTGCAAGGGGCTCCAATGGGATTTTGCAGGGTGTAAGTGTCTCATGTAAATGATAGCTGTGTTTTGAATGACTTGAAGACATGTTAGTTTCTCTAACCTTTGTAATTCCTTTGTAAGGGGCATTGTAAATTGGCTGATCACTAAAGAACGGACAAGAATAATGAGTGCTGAGGGCTGCAGTAGCGAACGTATGGATATTATCAGTCTAAGCTTTATAGAAGCAATGCATGGCACTTATAAGAACATAAGAACAACCATACTGGGTCAGACCAATGGTCGATTTAGCCCAGTATCCTGCTTCCAGCAGTGGCCAATTCAGTTCACAAATACCTGGCAGAAACCCAATTAGTAGCAACATTCCATGCTACCAATTCCAGGGCAAGCAGTGGCTTCCCCCATGTCCATTTCAATGACAGACTATGGATTTTTCCTCCAGGAACTTGTCCAAAATTTTTAAAATCCAGATATGTTAACCGCTGTTACCATATCCTCCAGCAGCGAGTTCCAGAGCTTAACTTTATTCTTTGAGTGAAAAAATATTTCCTCCTATTTGTATTCATTGAGTGTGTCCTGGTCTTTTTGAAAGAGTGAAAAATCAATTCACTTCTACCTCAATCATATCCTTCTCAACTATCTCATTTTCAAGCTGAAGAGCCCTAACTTCTTTAGCCTTTGCTCATATGGGAGGAGTTCCATCTGCTTTATCATTTTGGTCATTCTTCTTTGAACCTTTTTTAATTCCGCTATATCTTTTTTGAGATTGGCAACCAGAATTGAACAAATTAGTCAAGCTGAGGCTTCACCATGGAACAATACAGAGGTATTATAATATTCTCCGTCTTATTTTGCATCCCTTAAATAATAATTCCTAGCATTCTGTTTGCTTTTTTGGCCACCGCCATGCACTGAGCAGAAGATTTCAGTGTACTGCTTACAATGACACCTAGATCTTTTTCTTGGGTGCTGACTCCTAAGGTCGACCCTAGCATCAGATAACTATAATTCAAATTATTCTTCCCAATGTGCATCTCTTTGTATTTGTCCACATTAAATTTCATTTCAATTCCCAGTCTACCAGTTTCCTAAGGTCTTCTTGCAATTTTTCACAATCCACATGTGTTTTGACAACTTTGAATAGTTTTATGTCATCTGCAAATTAAATCACCTCACTCGTTCTGTTTTCAAGGTCATTTATAACTATGTTAAATCTGTTCCAGTACAGATCCCCGCAACACTCCATTATTCGCTCTCCTCCATTGAGAAAGATGTCCATTTAAACCTACCCTCTGTTTTTTGTCCAATAATCAAGTCCTAATCCGCAGAAGGACATTGTCTCAAAAGCTTACTGAAAATCTAGATACACTTCATCAACCAGCTCACCTTTATCCACGTGTTTATTTATGCCTTCAAAGAAATGAAGCAAATTGGTGAGGCAAATTTTTCCTTGACTGAACCCATGCTGACTCTGTCCCATTAAACCATGTTTGTCTATATGTTCCATAATTTTATTCAATATTTTCCACTATTTTCCCCAAAAGTGAAGTCAGGCTTATCGGTCTGTAGTTTCCCAGATCATCCCTGGAACCCTTTTAAAAACTCGGCGTTACATTGGCCACTCTCCAATCTTCAGGTACTATGGATGATTTTAATGACAGGCTACAGATCACTAACAGCACATCTGCAATGTCATATCTGGGAGCCCCGCCCATGCATATGTTCTGTGTCATGAAACGACTAGCCACCCACCTGGGGTTAGCCCACGGCCATCTAGAGGGTCTATCCCCAGCACATCTCATGTCTGCCTGCACCTGCCGCTTATGCTCTACAGTAGCACCCTCCTCCCACCTACTGGGTGACAACCATTTCTGGGTGAGCCTCCTGCTCTCCAATTATCCCCAGTGATTTCTAGGTTACAGGAGCTACACTCCCAGTGGTCCCACAGTTCCCAGAAAGCAGTCTCCGACTCAACACACAAACCACCAGGATTTTTTTATCAGTCCAGACAGAGAGGCAATAAACTAAATATTGTTTATTGTCTTTTAAAAATTGAACAGTGGAACAAAATAGTGCAATTAGCAAACAATAACAGGTAACCAAAATACGGATCAATTATAACACTAACAAAACATAGTAACATACGTGGAGGGGCATAATCGAACTGGGCCGGCCATCTATAAGGGCGGCCATCTCTAATGACGGCCCCATTAAGCGGCATGCCCGACTGTATTATCGAAACAAGATGGCTGGCCATCTTTTGTTTCGATAATACGGTCGGGGCTGGCCAAATCTCAACCTTTGGGCCGCCCTTAGAGATCGCCAGTGTTAGAGATGGCTGCCACTGGTTTTCGCCGATAATGGAAACTAATGGCGGCCATCTCAAACCTGGCCAAATCCAAGCCCTTTGGTCGTGGAAGGAGCCAGCATTTGTAGTGCACTGGTCCCCCTCACATGCCAGGACACCAACCGGGCACCCTAGGGGGCACAGCAGTGGACTTCACAAAATGATCCCAGATGCATAGCTCCCTTACCTTGGGTGCTGAGCCCCCCAAAACCCACTCCCCACAACTGTACAACACTTCCATAGCCCTTAGGGATGAAGGGGGGCACCTAGATATGGGTACAGTGGGTTTTGGGTGGATTTTGGAGGGATTACATTTACCACCACAAGTGTAACAGGTAGGGGGGATGGGCCTGGGTCCGCCTGCCTGAAGTGCACTGCACCCACTAAAACCTGCTTCAGGGACCTGCATAGTGCTGTGATGGAGCTGGGTATGACATTAGAGGCTGGCAAAAAAATAATAATTTTTTTTGGGTGGGAGGGGGTTGGTGACCACTGGGGGAGTAAGGGGAGATGATCCCCGATTCCCTCCGGTGGTCATCTGGTCAGTTTGGGCACCTTTTCAAGGCTTGGTCGTGAACAAAAAGAGACCAAGTAAAGCCGGCCAAATGCTCATCAGGGCCAGACTTCTTTGTTCCATTATCAGCCGAGGACAGCCATCTCTTAACCATGCCCCCGTCCTGCCTTCGGTACACTGCTGACATGACCCCTTGAACTTTGGCCAGCCCTGCGACGGAAAGCAGTTGAAGCCAGCCAAAATTGGTTTTCGATTATACCGATTTGGCAGGCTTTAGGAGAAGGCCGGCCATCTCCCGATTTGTTTCTGAAGATGGCCGCCCTACTCCTTCGAAAATAAGCAGGATAGTAACATAGTAGATTATGGCAGAGAAAGACCTGCATGGTCCATCCAGTCTGCCCAACAAGATAACTCATATGTGCTACTTTTTGTGTATACCTGACCTTGATTGGTATCTGCCATTTTCACGACACAGACTGTAGAAGTCTGCCCAGCACTAGCCCCACCTCCCAACCAGCAGCCCCGCCCCCACCACTGGCTCTGCCACCCAAATACCAAACATTTGCATACTTCCTAGAAAGTACCTGGAGAGATCAGGACATATAATTCACTGTGCCTCAACAAAGAGATCTGTCTCTCTTTTCTCCTGGGCTAAGACTGAAGCAACAGCCAGCAACAACTGCTGGGTAATTTCAAACTCCAGGCCAATCAGTCAACAAGTTATAAAAGTATACTGCTCACAGTACTGTAGAGTAACTTCTTCAGTAAGTGAAACTAAAAGAGGGCATGCACTTATCTATAACAGCTTTAATATAAAAAAAATCACCACCTGCTGGCCAAACTAGAGAATGCACTTCAAGAGTTAATAAAAGGCAATTTTACAGGTTTAAAAAAGCACTGTTCCTTCACACCCTCCTTGCATTTATATGCAGTGTTACTTATGTGTACCATTACAGAATAGCGCTTAGATGCACTGCTGGCACTTTTACAGGTTAAATGCACACTTACACATTGTGACCTCCTAGGGGTGGTGCTCACACTGGCTCCCAGGTTCAGATTTTTTCTTAACGGAGACGGCTTGATTTTTTGGGAATCCAGTTCTGGTATGACTACTATCTTGAAGTGAGTTCTGTCTACTCTCATTAGACTTCCTGTAAATCTCACACCCCGAGGTTCAAGCTAGCAAATCACAAGTGAAGCTCCTCAAAATAGACAGCCAAGTCACTACATTTTAATTAATCTGCTTATCCTTTCTTAAGGTTATAACAGAATTCTAATCTACAAACATAGCTTTTCGCCTTCCTACCAGGAAGACAGTTACAAACCAAAAGTTTCTTATAACAAGATTATAATCAAACATCAGAACTTCTCACTTTCAAGAATACCTCCAGCTGGCAGGAGGTATCAGGCAAGCAGCACTTCTTAGCTGTTACTGCTGCTACCACCTCTGTTGGTTTCTCTGTGAAGCTGGAAGGACATAGCACACCATAGGCTTGTGACACCTGCCCCACATGCTTCCACTTACAGATGGATGCTAGCAGAGGAGAAAGGAACAACAGAGTAGAAGTGATGCTTGCATGGTTTTCCTGCAAATTGGAGGAGACCCCGTAGGGGGTGCTAGAGAAAAGAAAAGAAGATTGCCATATGTCCTGTCAGCTATGGTCTGCTCACTTCTCTTTCTGGTAGCACCCAGTGTTGCAGGTTTCCCAGCGCTTTCACTACTGAATGTTGCATACCTGAGTTTGTTTGGTGACCTCCATCATACAGCACCCTGGGCATGGCCCAAATTGCTCTACTGAAAAGCTGGCACGGCAGGCAACACAGGGTGATATTTCCATAGAAACACAGAATATAACAGCTGAAATAGACCAAAAGATCCATCTAATATCTTGCTTGTTACAATGTCATAGACTCCAGCCAATCTCCGGTTTCAGTTTTACTTCTTCACATCCCTGTGCACTTATCAAAGGCTGTACTGAATTCTGGTAATTTTATCTTCCACCCTCAATAAATATTATTTTTCACAAGACACAGACTAGGGAAAACATTTTTTGAATAGGGCTAGCAATTTGAATATTATTTAAAATAGTGTAGTTTACCTTATCCAGGCCACAGTTTATGTTAATTCTTGCAAACAAAAAAAAACATTTTAATGATGGGTATATATAACCTTTTATGCTGTAAATTGCTATGTTTTCTAAAAGAGCTGAGACACTGGCTGTTTTGCAGGTTCTTCCCACACTTTTTAATAATGGGGTTTCCCTTTAGCTTCTTCTCCAAACTTGTGGTTTTCTTATACCAAGCAATTCCTGCCTTTCAACAATCAACTGAAACCAGAAAGCAAAAACCCTCTATTGAGTGGGTGGGAAATGTACCGAGGAGAAAGCACCTATAACATTTAGCCGTTTTCAAATATAGAGCTTTACAAACCATAATTACACCCACTTTAAATATTACAGTATGTGTGACATGATCTTTCTTCCTTTTTTTTTTTTTTTTGTTATTTTCTCCTACAAATTACTGACTTCACCTACACTATCAATTACTTGGCCTTGAGGTGGAATTTCTAATGGCATTACGGAAAGGTAGAATGTGTCTTTATGTATAGCTTCAGTAAATACGCTCAAAATATCCTAAAGGCACTTGAAATAACTTCTGCAGCTGGTTTAAATGAATATAAAGAGAGTATGGTTTGACCACGAGGGTCTGCAATGTTTCATTTCGTGTCAAAGGCTCCTTGAAATGTCTGTTTGATCCTTATGCTTAGAAAAAACAATCTTTTTAGGACTGATTCACAGCATTTCAAGGATGAAGCTAAACTTTCTAGTGGGTCACTAGTCAAATATCATGATCAGTGTTTTTTAGGTACATTCATTACTACAACTACTACTTATCATTTCTCTAGTGCTACTAGACGTATGCAGCACTGTATACTTGAACATAAAGATACAGTCGCTGCTCGAAAGAGCTTACAATCTAATCAGGACAGACAAACAGGACAAATAAGGGATAAGGGAATTAAGGTGGGAATGATAAAACAGACATGGGTATTGAACAAGTGAATAGGGTTTAGGAGTTAAAAGCGGACTCAAAAAGGTGGGCTTTTAGCCTAGATTTGAAGATGGCCAGAGCTAGAGCTTGACGTATTGACTCAGGAAGTCTATTCCAGGCATATAGGACAACAAAATAAAAGGAATGGAGCCTGGAGTTGGCAGTGGAGGAGAAGGGTACAGATAAGAAAGATTTACCCAGTGAACGGAGTTCCCGGGGAGGAGTGTAGGAAGAGATAAGAGTAGGAGGTACTGAGGAACACTTGTAAGTCAGTAAGAGGAGTTTGAACTATATGCAGAAAGGGATAGGGAACCAATGAAGTGACTTGAGGAGAGGGCTAATATGAGCATAGTGCAACTGGCGGACTATAAGTCGTGTAGCAGAATTTTGAACAGATTGAAGGGGAGGGAGATTGCTTAGTGGGAGACCTGTGAGAAGCAAGTTGCAATAGTCTGAGCGAGAGGTGATAAGAGCATGGATAAGGGTTTTGGTAGTGTGCTCAGAAAGGAAGGGATGAATTTTGGTGATATTATAGATTATAGATTCAGTAAATGGCGCCCAAATTTTCTTGCCGGAAAAAATCGGCACTCAGCACTGTTCTATAAAGGGCACTCTGGGATTAGAATCTGGGATTAGACTACTTCCGCGACAAGGTGCAAAAGATCAACCTTGAGTTCACTACCAAGCCACCACCTCCTCTTCAGCCTGCAGCCCCATCCAACAACCAACCAACCATGGCCTCTTTTTCCTCCTTTCCTGAGATCACCGAGGATGAAACCTCCCGCCTTCTTTCCTCCTCGAAATGCACCACCTGTTCCTCCGATCCCATCCCCAGCAACTTACTTAACACCATCTCCCATACTGTCACCCCCTCCATCTGTCTCATCCTTAACCTCTCTCTCTCCACTGCAACTGTCCCTGACACCTTCAAGCACGCCGTAGTCACATCTCTCCTAAAAAAAACATCACTTGACCCTACCTGCCCCTCCAACTACCTCCCCTTCTCTCTCCTACCCTTCCTCTCCAAAATACTTGAGCGCGCCGCGCCGTTCACAGTCGCTGCCTTGATTTTCTCTCCTCTCTTGCCATCCTTGATCCACTTCAATCCGGTTTTCACCCTCTACACTCGACAGAAACAGCACTCTCTAAAGTCTGCAACGACCTGCTCCTCGCCAAATCCAGAGGCCACTATTCCATCCTCATCCTCCTCGATCTATCCGTGGCGTTTGACACTGTCAATCATGATTTACTTCTTGCCACACTGTCCTCTTTTGGGTTCCAAGGTTCTGTCCTCTCCTGGTTCTCCTCTTATCTCTCCCACCGCACCTTCAGGGTTCACTCTCATGGATCTTCCTCCACTCCCATCCCACTATCTGTTGGAGTTCCCCAGGGATCTGTCCTTGGACCCCTTCTCTTCTCAATCTACACCTCTTCCCTAGGCTCACTGATCTCATCTCATGGTTTTCAGTATCATCTTTATGCTGATGACACCCAGCTATATCTCTCCACACCAGACATCACCGCGGAGACCCAGGCCAAGGTATCGGCCTGCTTATCCGACATTGCTGCCTGGATGTCCAACTGCCACCTGAAGCTGAACATGTCCAAAACCGAGCTCCTCATCTTTCCACCTAAACCCACTTCTCCTCTTCCTCCACTCTCTATCTCAGTTGATAACACCCTCATCCTCCCCGTCCCATCTGCCCGCAACCTCGGAGTCATATTCAACTCCTCCCTCTCCTTCTCTGCGCATATCCAACAGACTGCCAAAACCTGTCGCTTCTTCATCTTCAACATCAGCAAAATTCGCCCTTTCCTTTCTGAGCACACCACACAAACTCTCGTCCACGCTCTCATTACCTCTCGCCTTGACTACTGCAACTTACTCCTCACCGGCCTCCCACTTAGCCACCTATCCCCCTTCAATCCGTTCAGAACGCTGCCGCACGTCTTATATTCCGCCAGAACCGATATACTCACACCACCCCTCTCCTCAAGTCACTTCACTGGCTTCCGATCAGTTACCACATACGATTCAAGCTTCTCCTCCTTACCTACAAATGCACCCGGTCTGCGGCTCCTCACTACCTCTCTACCCTCATCTCCCCCTATGTTCCCACCCGTAACTTCCACTCACAGGACAAATCCCTCCTTTCAGTACCCTTCTCCACCACTGCCAACTCCAGGCTCCGCTCATTCTGCCATGCCTCACCCTATGCCTGGAACAATCTTCCTCAACCCCTACGCCAAGCCCCCTTCCTACCCATCTTCAAATCTCTGCTTAATACTCACCTCTTCAATGCTGCTTTCGGCACCTAACATTTCGAGAAATATAGTATGCCCTATCAGATCGACTCTACACTTGTCTTTTAGATTGTATTCTTGTCTCTAGATTTACACCTGTCTTTTAGATTGTACACTTGTCTTTAGATTGTACACCTGTCTTTTAGATTGTAAGCTCCTTGAGCAGGGACTGTCCTTCCATGTTAAAATTGTACAGCGCTGCGTAACCCTAGTAGCGCTTTAGAAATGTTAAGTAGTAGTAGTTTATAGACTAGCTCGTAGCACTGATTCCTGCAACTAAAATAAGGTGCTAGGACATATGCCTGCTGAAACCAGGTATAAATTCTGGCACGCATGTTGGGCATACATCCTCCCAATTCTGCAACTGAACATAACTTTTGGGAATGCCCATGACCCACCCATGGCCATACCTTTTTTGAGTTGTGCGCAAGAGAATTTAGGTGCAGTCCTTTATAGAATCTCCCATAGGCAGTTGCGTGCGCTAATTCTAATTGGTGCCACTTAAAGTCAATAATTGATTGTTAGCGCCTAATTATTGTTGTTAATTGGCTTGTTAACCAATTAAGTTGTGTGCATATCTCAGGATCATGAACAAATTTTGGCCCATAAATTTGGGCAACCTTTTTTTTTTTTTATAATACAGGTGGTAGCGAGGAGCACAGCATATATAGAGAGTGTACGCAACAGATAGTGGTGATATTCAGGTGCTATCCACAGGATAGTATTTTTGCTAAAATAAATTAATCTGCTTAGATACATGACCAGCAGCTGAAGATCACTGGCTATCTATAGAGTTAGGGAGAATGGCCATGATTCACCCTCATTCTACCCCAGCACTATCCATATAGACAGTGCTGGGGCAGTCTGTAACGATTTTCCATGAGATGTTCCACAGTGCCACTGAAAATTAATGGTTAGTGCACTTATCCACATAGGGGTGGATTCTATATATGATGCCAAAAAAAACAACGCTGAAAAAACCCATGCGTAATTCTCTTCTATAAACCTCACCTAAAGTTAGGAGCGGTTTATAGAATATAGATAGTGACCATTTACAAGAACTAAAACCTGCAGTAAATTCTTGGTGGATCAGGCTTATTCTATAACAATGTGCATAATTTTTAGGATGCCCACAACCCGCCCAGGTCCCTTCCATGGCCATGACCCCTTTTGAGATCTGCACGTTAGAATTTATGGGCACCACTTTACAGAATACACTTAGAAAGTAAATTCTAATTAGTGCCAATTAGTGCTGATAATTGCTTGTTGGTGGCCAATTATTGGTGCCAATTACCTTGCTAACCAATTAAGCTGTGCACACAATTTGGCTACACTGCCAAATTTGCATGCGCAACGTTAGGCGTCTTGGTCGCTAAGCTTAAACTCAGCAGGCTGACACTGGAGGCTCGCCGCGCTGATAAAAGAGCCCCCTTGTGCGCTCCTTAGTGCGGACTTAGGGTGGACTTTGGGCTGACTGTGTTTTTGACCATCTGTTAAGTGAGAGCTCTATGGCTAGGGAAATTATTCCTGTAATTATAGGGAGTGGAAGGTATGGACAATTGTCTTATCATCCTCCTGAGAAACGTGCTGAATGGATTTTACTAAATGTTGAATGTATTAGTGTTCAAGAAAATATACATTCTTATTCATTTGCTTTAATTAATGCACATTCTGTTAAACAGAAGCTTCCAGTTTTTTGATTTTATTCAAGATTTTAAACCTAATTTTATTTGTATTACAGAGGCGTGGTTAGGAGATTATGATACAATAGTATTATCTCAGTATTTCTGCAGGGTTACAAGGTATTGTTTATGAATCATTTCATTAAGTGGGCAAGGAGTTTATTAACTATCCTCAGAGACGACATGTGTTATTCTGTTAAGGAACTTTTGGATCAGGAAGGTTATGAAACCTTACTTTCAAGTTCTGCCAATTCAAATGTGTTATGTTATTTTCTGTCAGGCTTGCTTTCTGCAGACTCCTCCTCCCCCCCCCCCCCCCCCCCCCCACTTATTGAAACTATATAATCTCAATCCCAGTAACACTGTTCTACTGGTTGATTTTAATTTACATGTAGATGATTGTTCTTTTGATTCTACTGTAACTGATTTCATGGGAATTTTGTCCTCGCAAGGATGGTCTTGCTTGGCCATATTTTAGATTTGATGTTTGCCCTGAAGAGATAATATTGCTGGGGAGCATTATGTATAATGTGGACTCACATAAACTGATTATATGTGTAACCTGGTCTAGGTCTCACCGCCACTAGCTCAGTCCCCAGGGTCAAGATAAATCCAACCCCTTCTCACAGACCTGGGTCACACTGCCATTTTGCCTTTCTTTTCTTTCTCCACTCAGCTGTCCAACTCTCACAATCACTGCTTCCACTTTTCAAGCTTGGGAGTGGGTCAAAGGTACGGAATAGAGATCCGGGGTATTGGGGAATTCAAATTGGACTTTTCAGTGGTACATCATCTGTCCGGGGAGCAAGTGTCCTCGCTCTCACACCAAAGACTACTCTGTACTCCGAGGATTTTTTTATTCATTGCAAATGAACTTTAATAAACCATCCACAACAGTCAACTGAACCATTAAGAAATCCCTCTATGTAATCTTTTAACTTGTTTCAGACCAATTCTCCAGCTCTAATTAATTATATGTGGCTTACAATTGAGTAAAGAAAAATACATTTAAGGAATAACAGTGCAGGAAAGTAGAATTGTACAGAATCTTATGTAAAAATAAAATATAAACCATTAACCATAGTGACAGCTTGTCTTTACAAACATTTAAAATGAAAAGTACAAAATTTCTTCCGAGAAGCAGAAATAAGATAGTTGAACTTGCAAAAGCCATATGTAGTTATATACCAAGTTCCATTTTCTTGTTGCAGGAACATTTTGAAAAGGAAAGTTTTTAACAATTTGTGAAAGCTTAAGTAAACAGATCCATGTTTGATATATTTAGAGAGTAAATTTCACCACTTTGTACACTGATAAGAAAAGCCAGAAGAAAGAACTTATTTGAAAACAATCTTCTTGCAGTTAGGGACGTGAAGTAGTAAAGTAGTCTCTGGTCCCAGGGATAGAATTTTAAGTAGGGAGTTCGATCAAAGGTAGCATATAATCGGGGGCCATACCATATTTGATTTGATAAACGAATGCACATAATTTAAAAACAACCTTAGCTCTAATAGGAAGCTAATATAATGAGCATAGCAACGGTAAATAAAGCCCTGTGAAAACGTGAGGCATTACAGACAACGTTTTGAGCAGTTTGTAATTTTTCCATTACCTTGTCTTTACAGATGCGTAAACTGTGTTACAGTAATCAATTTCAGTCAAAACTAGAGTTTGGACCAAGTTTCTGAAGACTACTTTTGAGAAAAGGGGTCTAATTCTCTTCAACCCCAATAAAGATTTAAAGACTTTTGCTATCAGTATGGATACTTAAAGAAAGGTGCGGATCAATTGTAATACCCCAAATCTTCAGATTACAGTGGGGGAAATAAGTATTTGATCCCTTGCTGATTTTGTAAGTTTGCCCACTGACAAAGACATGAGCAGCCCATAATTGAAGGGTAGGTTATTGGTAACAGTGAGAGATAGCACATCACAAATTAAATCCGGAAAATCACATTGTGGAAAGTATATGAATTTATTTGCATTCTGCAGAGGGAAATAAGTATTTGATCCCTCTGGCAAACAAGACCTAATACTTGGTGGCAAAACCCTTGTTGGCAAGCACAGCGGTCAGACGTCTTCTGTAGTTGATGATGAGGTTTGCACACATGTCAGGAGGAATTTTGGTCCACCCCTCTTTGCAGATCATCTCTAAATCATTAAGAGTTCTGGGCTGTCGCTTGGCAACTCACAGCTTCAGCTCCCTCCATAAGTTTTCAATGGGATTAAGGTCTGGTGACTGGCTAGGCCACTCCATGACCCTAATGTGCTTCTTCCTGAGCCACTCCTTTGTTGCCTTGGCTGTATGTTTTGGGTCATTGTCGTGCTGGAAGACCCAGCCACGACCCATTTTTAAGGCCCTGGCGGAGGGAAGGAGGTTGTCACTCAGAATTGTACGGTACATGGCCCCATCCATTCTCCCATTGATGCGGTGAAGTAGTCCTGTGCCCTTAGCAGAGAAACACCCCCAAAACATAACATTTCCACCTCCATGCTTGACAGTGGGGACGGTGTTCTTTGGGTCATAGGCAGCATTTCTCTTCCTCCAAACACGGCGAGTTGAGTTCATGCCAAAGAGCTCAATTTTTGTCTCATCTGACCACAGCACCTTCTCCCAATCACTCTCGGCATCATCCAGGTGTTCACTGGCAAACTTCAGACGGGCCGTCACATGTGCCTTCCGGAGCAGGGGGACCTTGCGGGCACTGCAGGATTGCAATCCGTTATGTCGTAATGTGTTACCAATGGTTTTCGTGGTGACAGTGGTCCCAGCTGCCTTGAGATCATTGACAAGTTCCCCCCTTGTAGTTGTAGGCTGATTTCTAACCTTCCTCATGATCAAGGATACCCCACGAGGTGAGATTTTGCGTGGAGCCCCAGATCTTTGTCGATTGACAGTCATTTTGTACTTCTTCCATTTTCTTACTATGGCACCAACAGTTGTCTCCTTCTCGCCCAGCGTCTTACTGATGGTTTTGTAGCCCATTCCAGCCTTGTGCAGGTGTATGATCTTGTCCCTGACATCCTTAGACAGCTCCTTGCTCTTGGCCATTTTGTAGAGGTTAGAGTCTGACTGATTCACTGAGTCTGTGGACAGGTGTCTTTCATACAGGTGACCATTGCCGACAGCTGTCTGTCATGCAGGTAACGAGTTGATTTGGAGCATCTACCTGGTCTGTAGGGGCCAGATCTCTTACTGGTTGGTGGGGGATCAAATACTTATTTCCCTCTGCAGAATGCAAATAAATTCATATACTTTCCACAATGTGATTTTCTGGATTTAATTTGTGATGTGCTATCTCTCACTGTTACCAATAACCTACCCTTCAATTATGGGCTGCTCATGTCTTTGTCAGTGGGCAAACTTACAAAATCAGCAAGGGATCAAATACTTATTTCCCCCACTGTATGTTCTAGTGGGTATTTAATTTGGTCTACTGCAAATTCTTTGATATGGTATGAATGGAACAAACTTGTTAGTACTAGAAATTTTGTTTTTTTCTCTGTTTAATTTTAGTTTTGTCTGTGGCAACTTAACCGGTTAAGCCGATGTTCAGCACTAAATGGTTAAGAGGCCATTTTACTGAGCCGCGTAAGCGTCTACGCGTACTTAACACATGCCAAAATGGAGTTACCGCATGGCTACTGTGTGACCCTTGCGGTAATTTCATTTTTGGCACGCGTCCGCTACGCGTGCCTGAAAATTATTTTGGATTTTCTGGCATGTGTCATCTATGCGCGCCAAGTGGCATTTGACATACATAGGTCATTACCGCCCAGTTACCACTAGGTCAATGGCTGGCGGTAAGGTCTCAGACCCAAAAAGGACGCGTGGCAATTTTCATTTTGCCGCATGTCCATTTTCGACAAAAATTTTAAAAAGGCATTTTTTGCAGGTGTGCTGAAAAATGATTCTGCACACACACAAAACACACGTCTACACTACTGCAGGCCATTTTTCAGCGCACCATAGTAAAAGGACCCCTAAATGCTTAGCAGCTAAAGATAGGCCACAGGCCTATCTTAACCCTTAAACTTAGCCAGTTAGCGCTGGATATTTGTGTTTAACCAGCTAAGTCACAAAAGTAAAACAGTATTAAGGAGTACACCCTTTGGGGATAATATTTCTCTACAGGACGGGCATCAACAAATAGGAGAAATTGTAAATATGTAAATAACCCTAAATGAGAACTCCCCTGTAGATACACATGAGGAGGATAGTGGCAAAGGTGTTCCCTCTGGGAATAACAGAAGGTGGATGTTATGATGGCTTTGGAGTTTATCAAGTGATTGTGCTGAAAAGGAGTTTGAAGTTAAAGTCTGTTTGTTGCAGCAGTTTGAAAATAAAAAGTTTCGTTATTAAACCTTTGGAGTGCTGTTTGGTTCCTGGAGTGAAGAGCTGAGTGGAACCCAGAACTGGTGAGAGAATCTGACCTCCCAAACCCCAGGATCACTATTCCAGACCATAGACCCACGCCCAAGCTCGAATGCAGGTGAACTGGAATGGATGAGTGAGGTGAGAGTGGCCCTGAATGTGAAACTGAACTGAACTGAACTCTGCTTTGGAGGAGTAGCCTAGTGGTTAGTGCAACACACTTTGATCCTGGGGAATTGGGTTCAATTCCCACTGCAGCTCCTTGTGACTGTGGGTAAGTCACTTAACCCTCCATTGCCCCAGGTACAAAATAAGTACCTGTATATATGTACAACCGCTTTGAATGTAGTTGCAAAATACCACAGAAAGGCGGTATATCAAGTCCCATTTCCCTTTGTGGCCTGAGACCGGAGCTAGCGCATGGGTGAGACCCAGGTTACATATACATATTGAGATCTTTAAGTCTGTCCCCAGACTCTTTATGATGAAGATCACTGACCGTTTTAGTAGCCATTACGTTCTACGATCGAATAGCACGGGAAAAGGTTCTCTTAATGCAAGAGTCTACTGGCTTGCAAGTTCATAATATCAAACAGTCATGTATTTAGACTTTTCTTACAGAGCAGAGAATTTCTGATATATCTTAACTGCTGTAGTGAACTGTACCAAAAAGCAGGACCTGCTTAACAAAATGTGCTATTGTGCATAGCTGATAAATGAACCGTAGTCAATGGAGGCATTTTAAAGAAACCTTTATGAGTGGAATGCAGAGATCAGGAAGGAGTCTAGTCTATCAGCTGATTCCTAGATAATATGGCATATTTTTTTTAGAAAAGATCAAAACACCCAGCAAAGAAGTGGGAACTGGAAGCCAGTGAAAATGTATGTAGTGAGATGATATGTCCCTGTTAGTGATTAAGGGTGGGGAGATATCAAAGTGGACTTCCTTTCATTGATGATATGTTGAAACCCTCTGCTCAGTGTGCGGCGGTGGCTAAAAAAGCAAACAGAATGTTAAGTGTTATTAGGAAACGAATGGAAAACAAAAATGAGGATGTTACAATGCCTTTGTGTCGCTCCATGGTGCAACTGTACCTCGAATATTGTATTCAATTCTGGTCACCGCATCTCAAAAAAAATATAGTGGAATTAGAAAAGGTACAGAGAAGGGCGACAAAAATGATAAAGGGGATGGGACGACTTCAATATGAGGAAAGGCTACAGCGGCTACGTCTCTTCAGCTTGGAGAAAAGATAGCTGAGGGGAGATATAATAGAGGTCTATAAAATAATGAGTGGAGTGGAACAGGTAGACGTGAATCACTTGTTCACTCTTTCCAAAAATACTAGGACTAGGGCGCACACAATGAAGCTACAAAGTAGTACATTTAAAATGAATCAGAGAAAATATTTCTTCACTCAACGTGTAATTAAACTCTGGAATTCATTGCCAGAGAATGTAGTAAAAGTGGTTAGGTCAGTGGGGTTTAAAAAAAGGTTTGGATGGCTTCCTGAAGGAAAAGTTCATAGACTATTATTAAGCTGGACTTGGGAAAATCCACTACTTTTTTCTAGGATAAGCTGCAGAAAATCTGTTTTACTGTTCTGGAATCTTGCCACATACTTGTGACCTGGATTGGCCACTGTTGGAAACAGGATACTGGGCTTGATGGATCTTTAGTCTGCTCCAGTATGGAAGGTTTATATTCTTATGTATTGTATTAAAACTCCTGTAGGAAAAAGTGCACTAGTGTGGCTGTACCCCATGCCAGGAATGGATCACCACTAATATTCTCTCTAAACTGTGCAGGAGTCCTCCATCTCTATTACTGCCAGTGGCAGTTTTGCTTCAATATCATATTTTCAATAGCAAGGGACATGCAAGTTTTGCAGAATTCCAGAGGACCTGCCTCTCTCTAGTGATTGAAAACACAGGAGTGAAGCATTGCTCCCCACTGGCATGAATGCAGTTGGTGGCCACCTGCATAGTTTAGAGGGAACACTGATCATCACAAGTCAGTTATGGTTTCACACTGTCTCCAGTTTAGGGTTAATACTGTCCCTAGCCCCTTGCAGCTGTGAAAATTGAAGGTAAAGATGGAATATACACAAGTCCCTGTAATTATAGGTAACTCCAGTAAAACACACTGCTCTGGTGAGATCTGACGAGTATTATCTTCAAATTCTAAGTTATAATCCAAGGTGCTCTGATGTTGTTTAAATAAGAGGTTTTAGAAACACATGGCACACAGAAAAGGTACAGTGATGGCTACTGAAAGCTAGAGACCTGTGGCATTCCTGTGGGTTGCTGTCATAAATCAGTTATTTTAAGATTTACCAGATTTTTGGATTTTCCACAGTTAAGATAAGGTGCTCTGTCTCTACCCAGAAAGGATGCACATTCAGGAAAATACATTTTTGTGTACATACCACCCAATCTTTAAAACCATTTAAGCAGCCACAAACAGCTCCTGGCAGGTTAAATGGCACTTAACCGGCTATCTGGCAGTATTCAGCGGGCGATAGCTGGCTATCTCCGGCTGAATATTGCCAGTTAGTGCTTATAACCAGTTAGCAGATAACTGGTTATATCACGCAATATAACTGGCTATCCATTAATATTCAGCGCATCACAGCTAAATTTGGCGGCCAAAGTAGGCTGCCGAAATAGCAGGCCTATCTTTAGCCAGTTTCAACTTAACTGACCAGCGCTGAATATTGACTTGGCTGGTTACGTTGAAACCAGCCAAAAATAAACTGGATATTCAACGCCAGTCACCGGAAACGACTCGGCATTGAATATCCGGGCTCAGAGCCAACCACGGGCGGCAGAACAGTTACCTTCCATAGTCTGAATATTGGCCCCATAGGGTCTAAATATTTTATCCATCTTTGTTCACAAAATATCTTTTTGCTACACGTTTCTAACGCTTATGTTTACTAAGGTGCGCTATGGGCAAGTTAGTGTTTTTAACACGCGTAAATGGTTTACGCGTGTTAAACGCTAATGCACCCATAGCAATGTATAGGTGCATTAGTATTTAATGTGCCTTAAATTTAAGGGCACGTTAGAAATGCTAACGCACCTTAGTAAACATACCCAAGTCACACACATGGGTGAATTTAGTTTTTCATTTATATATCCCACTCATCTACAAACCTAGGATGCAAACAATCATAACATACATAATTACTTCAAAACATACATAAAAAAGACAAAAGTAATACAATCTTAATATAAAATAAAATAAATCACTGCCAAATATCATATATGCAGGCACTGTTCTCCTACTGATGCATAGGCTTAAGCCTTCATGCTTTTTGAATATATGCAAGTGTGTACTACTTCACAAGTGTCTGGCAGAGAGCTCCACAGACTTGGGCTAGTTGATATTTGTCTAACCTAATTAACCTGAAAAGAAGGAACATAAAGAAGACCCTTGTCTGTGGAACAGAAGCGTTTGGACGTCAGAGAGATCCAGTACAATAGATGCCAGTGCAAGGCCGCAGGCCCAATCCACATAGGCTCCATTTCATTCAAAATCCATTTGAGGGAGCGCCTGCTCCCCTTGCATCCTCCCTAGCTACGCTTCTGCTGTGGAACGCAAAGCATGCACTGATCTATAAATATTTAAGGGGTTCTTTGACTAAGCTCCGGCAAAAAGTGGCCTTAGTGCATCCTGAAAAAGGTCTTTCCCGTGCACTGAGGCCATTTTTACAGCAGACATAAAATACCTGATTTTCTATTTTATGTATTAATGGCCATGCGCTAATGTTGACTTTAGCATAATGTTATTTATAAGGGCCCAAAATGTATAGAGCTAAGTGGGGGAGTGTAACAGCCAATAATAGAAAAAAAAACTTCACAGCGTTATCAAGTATTCAACTGCCTCAATCTTCTTTTAAGGTCACAACAACACATTCATCAGGTCATATTAAAGGATCAATAAAGTAAAAAAAAAATTGGGGGCCAGTCAGTGGTGGCTACTCACCTTGATGACTTTTATCAGGGAGACAACTGCACAGTATATGTCAGTGACTGGTTTTTAATATGATCTGATGAGTGTGGTGTTGTGACCTTAAAAGAATGTTGAGGAAATTGAGTAATTGATAGCACTAGGAATTTTTTTTATTATTTGTTGTCGTTAGCAAGCAGCATTTAAAAAAAAAAAATTACCATGTGAGCACTTACCACTACCTATTTTGTAGGCAAAAAGGGCTCACACGGTATCTCTGCGCTAACCAGTTAGCATGCGGTAATGTACAGACTTCGCGCCTTCTGTCTCGCTGCACCCTACGCCTGGAATAAACTTCCTGAGCCCCTACATCTTGCCCCATCCTTGGCCACCTTTAAATCTAGACTGAAAGTCCACCTCTTTAACATTGCTTTTGACTCGTAACCACTTGTAACCACTCACCTCCACCTACCCTCCTCTCTTCCTTCCCGTTCACATTAATTGATTTGATTTGCTTACTTTATTTATTTTTTGTCTATTAGATTGTAAGCTCTTTGAGCAGGGACTGTCTTTCTTCTATGTTTGTGCAGCGCTGAGTACGCCTTGTAGCGCTATAGAAATGCTAAATAGTAGTAGTAGTAGTAGTAGTACACAAGCTAACTTTTTAGCACAGGAATGCCCATTCTCTGTCCATGGCATGCCCCCCCCAAAAAAAATAATTTCAAAATATGGGTAGCATATGCACATTTTGGAGTTATCGCAGGATGCCTGAGTACGTCCTACGGTACTCCATCAGCTGTATTAGACGTGTATTAGCACCTAACCCAGGTCAGTAAAAGGGCCCCTTAGGCAGCTGCAATGCAAACTGGCATACTGTCATACCGTATACACTGTTCCCTCTAAGCTGAGCGGAAGTCCTCCACTTACAGTCCTGCTAGTGGGAGGTGATGTTTCATGATCACATTTTCAATAGTGAGGGCAGGGGCGTAGCCAGACCTCGACGGGAGGGGGGCAGAGCCTAAGGTGGGGGGCACATTTTGGCCTGCCTCCCTGCCACTTCTGCCCCCCCTGCAGCTGCTACAGTCTCCCTCCCCACCGCTCATCCCCCACCCCATCACTGCGAAGGTACCTTGGCTGGCAGGGGTCCCCAACCCCCGCCAGCTCAAGCGTTTGTACCGCGCTGGTCTCACATTGCCTGACGCCCTGTCCTGTTTTCAGTCGCTGTGCACAGGGCACCACGCAATGTGAGACCATCGCAGGACAAACGCTTTAGCTGGCAGGGGTTCGGGACGCCCGCCAACCAAACCCAGGGCCCCAGAGCCAATTTGGGGGGGGGGGGGGTGCCCAGGCCACTGTAGCCCCCTGTAGCTACACCACTGTGCGGGACAGATAAGCTCTGCAGAACTCAAGGGTACATGCCTGTCCCTAGTAATTGAAATCACAGTTCTGAAACACCACCCCCCACAGGCAGCAAGGTACTTGGATGACTCCCACTCAGCTTAGACAGAAGAGTGGCCATATGTCAGCTGACCTTAGTAACTTTTCACTACATAGGATAGAAAACATCAGGATTTAGTTGAGACCTAAGAAGCAAAGTTTGGATCACCCCCTCTGCTATCTTTTGGGTGGTGTCTTCCTGGACCCTGTATAGGATTCATGTCATCTGACAGAAGGCACACCTGGCACTGATACCATGAAGAAGCTGAGTTATGTAGGTGCTAGGACTACAGAAGTTGGGGAGGGAGGTCATGCAAAAATTTTGTGTGTTTCTACAGTTCCCTATATGCATCAGAAACCACTGCTACATTTCCTGTAATGCAGCAGTACTTGGAGAGGGTCATACTTCCACGCCTCACGGAAGGCCAGGCAGACTTCTTAGACCAGGAGATTCGGGTTGAGGAGGTAAATCGTGTAATTGGATCCTTGAAACCATCAAATCACCGGAGCTTGATGGCTTCACAGCTAGGTTTTATAAACAGTTTAAGGGATTGGTGGCCTGTTTGCTGACTCTGGTTTTTAATGGGGTGTTAGGGGGGATGCCCTACCTGCACCGATGGGGGAAGCTGGAATTACAGTATTACCTACGCCTGACAAAGATGCCAAATTGTGTAGCTCTTACCGGCTGATTTTTTTCCTTAACCTGGATGTAAAATTGCCGTCTAGCATCTTAGCGAATGTGGATACATTTCAGATCTTATACACGCAGATCAGTGTGGGTTCATTCCCCAGCGGACTACTGGTGACAATATACGTATGGCAATCCAACTTAATTGGTATGCAGCGCACTTTGGGACTCCAATGGTGTTATTGGTGATTGATGCCGAAAAGGCATTCGAAAAGTGGAGTGGAGGTTTATGCATGCAGTACTGGAGAAGATGGGGTTTGGGTATTACTTCCACTGCTGGATAACAGTGCTGGAAAATGCAGAGCCACTGAAATTATACAGTAGGCCTGTTTGCCTGATTGTATGGTATACTGCACCTGCCTTTATCCTTGCCTGGGATTCATTTATTATAGGTGGTGACTGCTGGCATTTGATCACAGGTGCTGCCTTTCATTCTAATTCCAGCTAAGTGTGTCACTGACAGTAGAGCACTTCTTTGAATGGTGAGTCTTTCCAATTATGGGTTGTTGCAGCCTAGCACAGAAACAGGGCCCGTGCTTGCTGCAAATTGATGCTTTTATTTGGTATTGACAAAGTTGCTCTCTGATCTTGTTTTTTTCCCACTTTATGTTTATTGAATTTTTAATAAGAACTTGAAGTACAAGTCAAACTCCAAAAGCAAGAAAGTTTACCAAACCAACACTACACAGTCACAATAAAGTACTAACCCCAACCTTATACCTCAACCCAACTATCCCCCCCCCCCCTCAAAGTCATAGATTACAGAGTTGTCTTCTTAAAAAGAAAGAACTTTCAATCTGGTAATATAGAAAGAACTCCCAGCAAGCGGTCTGCCTGCCCATGAACAAAGAAGGAAAGATAAGGATTACCTCGAACATCAAAGACTAATATCATGTACTTTGATACCAATTGAGAAAAGGAGACCAAACTTTCCAAAAAGCAGCCAGCTGGCCTTGCCTTTGTGCCGTTAGATTACTAAAATAATATGTTTCCCACAAAGCTCTCCTCAGGAGTCGCATCTCCGGAAGGTCCGCAGTTCACCAGCATTTTGCCACCTCCTGACAGAGAACTGCCAAGCAGGGAAAGAGTACCTTCACCACATCCTGTGGCACGGCATCTGGCACCAAGTGTAGCAAAAAAAGAGCAGGCTCTGCAACTATATGCAAAGAAAACATATTAGAAAAAAGTCCCAGCTCATGTCTTCCAAAATATCCCAATGGAGGGGCATTCCCACCAAATATGAAAATACGTACCCTGATCCCACATCCCCTCGAACACTCCCCCTTCTGGCCAGGTAAAAATTTAGCCAATAACACAGGAGGCCTATACCAATGATAGAGTGATTTCATCCCATTCTCTAACAAATTTGCTGACATAGTATAGCGAGCTATGTTAACATATACAGACTCCTACTCCCAGAACATCAACTCACAGCCTAAATCATGTTCCCATTGCCTAATGAAACAGGAAGTCTGTTCCCCCCCCCCCCCCCCCCCAGAAATTCAAAATATTATACAGGGCTGAGATCATTTTTGCTTGACGCAGGCCTTTAGATAGAAATTCTTCAAGTGGGGGTGGAGGCCCTTGCCAACTCTCTCGAAATTGGGGATTACTCACCAAATGTTGAATTTGCAGATATTTATAAAAATCTATTCTATCCAAATTGTAGGTGTGTTGTAGTTCTATAAAAGAGGATAGCACACCTCCCTCCTGAACCACCTGTCCCAGATGTGTCAACCCCTTCTGCTCCCATTCTTGAAGTGCTGACCTATGCCATCCCTCAATAAAAGGATCACAACTGATAATGGAGCACCATGCAGTAACCTGTGCCCCTGAAGCAGAGTCATACCACCTCCCCCAAAGTGCTAGGGAGCCTCTAATAATGGGATTTAGTGTACCCCCTTGTCTAGATATTGCCCAAGGGGTCCAAAACATCTGAGCACAGGTCATTTTGCCCATCAGGGCCCCCTCTATCTGTACTCAAGGCATTGGAGAATTGAGGCCCCATGCCATCATGGAGTGGAGTTGTGCAACCCAGTAGTATTTCTTTAAATCCAGAACCCCCGGGCCACCCACATGTTTTTTCCAAATCAGAATCCGTATGGCCACTCTTGGAGGCCGTTTCCGCCAAATATAATGAAAAAGGTTTGCGCTGCAAATTCCCCAGTATCTTACTAGGAATGAGCCGGGAGTGACTGGCATAAGTAAAGAAACTTTGGAAGTAGCATCATCTTACAGACAGCTACTCTGCCTAGCCAGGTGTGGGTCAGACCACGCCACCTTTCCAAGGCCAAAGACAGTTCCTGTATCACCATCCGGTAATTGTAAAGATCAGACAACTTTGGGCATATATTACTACTACTACTACTACTATTTAGCATTTCTATAGCGCTACAAGGCATACGCAGCGCTGCACAAACATAGAAGAAAGACAGTCCCTGCTCAAAGAGCTTACAATCTAATAGACAAAAAATAAATAAAGTAAGCAAATCAAATCAATTAATGTGAACGGGAAGGAAGAGAGGAGGGTAGGTGGAGGCGAGTGATTACAAGTGGCTACGAGTCAAAAGCAATGTTGACTCCAAGATAACGGATATAGTGCTTAGCCCACCCAAAAGGCAACGCAGCTTTCATTGCCTGTGCCTTATCCTGGTCTAAGGTCACATTCAGTATTTCAGATTTGCTAGCATTCATTTTAAAACCAGATAGTGTACCATATTCATTTAAAGTTTGGATAATGTGTGGTAAAGTGGTGTCAGGATTGGTCACCGATAACAAGATGTTGTCTGCAAACAAAGACATCTTATGTTTGGCCTCTCCTACCCTTAAGCTCGTGATATTTGGTTTTTGACGTATTGAAGCGGCTAGGGGCTCCACTGTTAGTGCAAACAATAAAGGTGACAAAGGGCAACCCTCTCTAGTTCCCCTCCCCAATGGGAAGGACTGGGAATACCCCCCATTAACCTGTATTCTCGCAGTAGGGTTGGCTTAGAGCACCGTTATCCAGGGGTGGAAGGAAGACCCAAACCCACCGCATCTTCTCCAGTACTGCATGCATAAACCTCCATTCCACTTTTCGAATGCCTTTTCGGCATCAATTGCCAATAACAGCATTGGAATACCAAAGTGCACTTAATGTTGTAAAATTGCTGGCTTCCCAGTTGAAGCATTAGAGCTTACTCTCATATGTAGTGTCCCGTAGGGACAGGGCAGGTGTGGAATATTTTAAACCTGAAGAGATGAGAGACATTTTCAAATGTATGATTGCATGTTAGCCAGAAAAGTATTTTTTGCACAGATTATCAGGCAAGAATGTGTGTGGGCACTTTCCCTAAGATCATTTTTCAAAGTGACAGTAGGCTTATACTTATAACATGAAAATCCAGTAAAGTTCACAGAGTGAAAAATACCTGTGTATGTTTTACTAATTCAGAAAGCTAGAAAATTATCCCCTAAAGGCAGAAGGGAGTCTATCAAGAGCTATTTTATATGCATCTGTATATAGCTGTTAATTTACTGAAAGGCACAGAAAACTGTACTCGCTCATTCTTCCCCAGCTCTTTATGCTTCTGTGAGTAGAATGGTCTGACAGGCCATAGTCAGCTGTTGCAGGGGCAGCTTTCTGATTGGTGCATCTGGGCAGGTTATGCTGCTTTCTCATTGCTCAATTTATAGTTTTCATTTTAGACTGAGGCAAGAGTTGACTCTCAGCCATCATCAAATAGCAAAAATTCCTGAGTTAAATAAAGTAGTTGGTAGTGCTCGGGGTCATGGATATATGTACTTATAGTTACACAGTAATACAGTAAATGAGGACAGGAAAAGACCAGCATTGTCCATCTAGTCTGCTGAGAAAGGTGGTTACAGTTGTAACTGCCACCCTATAGGAGTTACCTCCTCTATGCCTTTGTTTTGGGATGTAACTGCTACTCTGTGCAGGATACACCTCTCTGTGCCTTTTGTAATTGCTGCTCTGTGCAGGTTACCCCTTCCTTTATTTATGGTTTTAAGTGCTGCTCCTGGCTTGCAGGTTACCCCTCTTTTGTTTTGAATATTAGGGATGGACTGTTGTTTGTAATAACGTCAGCTATATCAACATATCCTATGTTGTAGCATGTGTCACCACTAGGGGTCACCCTAGTGATGGTTCCCAGGTTCAGTCCTCTGCCTTAGTGGAGTTTGCCGTTTAGGAGCTAGCACAATTTGAGAACAGGGTAGCCCTGAAGAGGGTGCTCTGCCTACAGGGCCCTCTTCCCCCCCAGTAACAGCCCTTCCTCCACCGCTGCTTAAGCCACTATGCCTCCCAAAAGGCTTCTTCCCCTTTAATGAAGAACCAGACTCTAAACTGCACATGCTGTAAACTATTCCATTTAATGCATGCTACAAACTTCCCCCTTTTCACTCAGGAGGATAATTACAATTTACAAACTCCCTCTTTTTTCATTCTGGAGAAACATTATTCACAGGTTCTAGGTCCCTCCCTCAACATTCATTCCTCTGGGTTTTCAGCAATAAAGAGAAAATAAATCCTCTCTCTGGCTTTTCAGTAACAGAAGAATAAACCCCCACCAAGGAAAACATGTCTTTTCTTTCCCCTCTTCTGTTTCAGGCATTTCCACTAACCTCAGGGTATTGAAGTACAAACCCCATACTAGTCTTAAACAACTATCAAAGACCATGTCTTTCTGGCTTCCTTGTTACCTTTGCCTAATAGCAGACTTCTATAGGGCAGCCGACCCTTTTCAGCATCCTTTGCCCTCTCCATGTCTCCTATGTACCTTTCCAGGGATAGCTTCACCTTAAGCCCTCCTCCCTCTGGGCAAACAGAGCATCACTAAACCACTTTATTCCTACTCTTCTACTGGCTGTGCTTTATCTTTTCAGCTGTTATATTCTGTGCCTCTGAGCACCCCTCCAGGGATAGTTTTACACTAAGCCATTCTCCCTTCATGCAAACAGAGCACCTCTTAAAAGAGCAGCTTAGGTCCCAGCTTTTGCCTGGATACCTAGGGGCAGCGCCTGACTCTCTAGGGCTAGCTTCTCTCCTTTCAACTGGAGTTTGATTCACATTTCCCTGTAACCCCCTCTGTGCAAGCAAAGCCTGCTAATATACTATTTACTTCATGTATTCAGAGAGCCACACCCAGTGGCGTTCCTGGGGAGGGGCAGTGGGTGCGGTCCTGTTCTGGGGCAGAGGGAGCATGGAATGAGCAAAGCCGACAGGCACGTGACACCCCCCCCCCCAGCAGGTAAAAATGCACCCGGGGGGGGGGGGGGGTCGTTTTGCTGGGGGGGGGGGGAGAAGGTGTCATTTTGCCGGGGGGGGGGGGGGTGCTGCACCCGGGGGGGCACATCGGCAATCCGCCCCGGGTGTCAGCCGCCCTAGGAACGCCACTGGCCACACCCTCCTCCAGCAGCGTACTGAGGGCGGAGCAGCGGGGGTGGTCTGCCCCGGGTACACGCTACAGAAGGGGTGCAGGGAGTAGCAGCATGGTTGTCGGCTCCACCAGTTCCCTGCTCTCTCTGCTGTTACTTCCTGGGGTTCTGGGGTAGAGGGAGCAGGGAACCGGTGGAGCCAACAGCTGCGCGGCTGCTCCCAGCACCCCAGCAGGTAAGAAAAAAGCACCAGGGGGGTGCTTGGAGGTGATGCGCCATGGGGGGGATGCTGCGCCCAGGGAGGGGTGCGCAGTTGCGATCCACCCCGGGTGGCAGCTGACAAGGAACACCACTGCCCTCCTCCACAGATGTGGGGTAGCTTACAACTAATTGGTTCATGTGCTATGAACCTCCCCTGCACTGCAGATCCCAGGCTGTCGGTCTGCCTTTCGAATATTGTCTTTTAGGCAGTTAAGGAATACTTGGCTCACTTTCAGGAAAACCTTCCTGTCACTACAGTTCCCATAATTCTCCTCTGTGTTCCCCAAGATGTGGGTCTGGCCAGCTTCCTGGGCTTTGCTTCCTGGCTGTTCGTCCTCCTAGGACCTCTGCCTCTTCCAGTGTCCAGGTTTTCCAGGACTCTGCCAGCCTAACCTGCTCAGGTAAGGGCAGTTTTCTCCCCCTTTTCTTCTTTATTGGGGAATCTGGGGAAACTGCAGTGCTTTTCTTGCCTGCCAACCTTTTCCTTCCTTGTCTCCTCAGACTGTGACTGGTGTTCCAGCAGGTCACACATGTTATTAAGAAACAAAAACAAGCAGAAAAATACATGACATTTTGTGGTTTTTCATTCACCGATAATAAATGTGCCCCTTTGCTGCCACACATGTACAAAACTATTCATGAAAAAATGCACACTCTGCCACATTGTCCCTGAAATGAAAATGAAGACTAACCAAAACAAAACGAACAATGCTACAAACAACATGGGGAAATGAAACAAAAACAACATTTTTGGCCTCCCCTACTGAATATATCTCTTAGAAGAATTTGGTCTGGGGAGGGTGTATTGTCATAGCTGAGGCACTCTGGGGTCCTTTTATGAAGCTGTGGCCAAAGGAGGCCTGCGCTGACATCATGCGCTGAGGCCCCCTTTTACCACAGCAGGTAAAAGACAGTTTAAAAAAAAAAAAGAAATAGACGTGTGGCAAATGAAGCACTGGCTGTGCGCCCATTTCAGGTGGGAGCACTTACCACCACCCATTGAGGTGGCGGTAAGGGCTCCTGTGCTACCCCGGCGGTAACCATGTAGCATGTGGCACTGCCTGATTACCACTGACTACTGACTGGCGCTACTAAAATAAAAATATTTTTGTAGCGCCAGAAATGGAGCACACTGGGGGTGAGAACTACCACCGGGCTGCTTTGGTAGCCCGGTGGTGCTTCCCTTTTAGTGAGCGGTAAGCCCGCATTGGGTTCACCACCGCTTTCTAAAAAGGGCCCCTCTGCTCCTTGAACATCAAACCCTCACCTGTAATCCAGTGCTAAAATTTCTTGGCCGTGGGTGTCAACCAGTCACTCGTAATTAATAGCTGTGTTCATTTGATCACTGTGACTTTACTCCCTTTGTAAGATAAGGGAAAATAAAATAAGCAACAACTGCAGACGTAAACAGAGTTGAGAGCAGGACATGGGGACAGTAATGTTACTTGGTTTGGCTGCCAAGAAGAGGATTAAAAATCACAAGAATCTGCCAGATTCCAGAAACAACTGTAAGTCTGCAGTGTTCCATAAGTATACAGTACAGAACTTTCACTTGACTACACTAAAATTATCTAACCTCTATCATTATCTTCAATTGGCTTTGCTATTTTATCTGTGTCAGTCTTCCTTTCTGTCGAACTCAGAGCAGGTACAGTGCTGCAGCATACAGGGTCTGGAAGTTTAATATCTAAATTATTCATAGTCTGAGAGTCTATAACCAAATCATGAAAATGAGACCTCTTGTTCCATCTAAGTGAGCTGGATGTTCACGTCTCTGGTCTCTTGACAACTGTCCTTTATTCTCACAGCAGAACATATGAATTCATTTTATTAATTATGCATTCAGTTACTGTATCCTAATATAGTATTAATGGTATTAAGCTCATATTATGCCTTTATATTATAATATGATGTCACCTAAGAACCTCTGTCCAATTTCATGCCAGCTGCGATGCCCTAAACACTAGCTGATCTCTGGCTCCTCCTCACTTCTTTGCATCTAATGGTCCTCTATCCTATGCTTTTCTACATACTTTTATCTCAGCCAATATTCAGCCCACAGTGATGATCAGTTTTTACACCACTGACAGCCGCGGGCACATTTAACCCTGAACATTTAATGCCGGACTGGCATTGAATATCTGGGGTCAGGCAGTACCCCAGAAAATATGTGGGTGCCAGCCGATATTCAGTGCTGACAACACATAGCTAAGGGGGCAAATACAGAACTGCTTTCTGTGCAGTCCTATTTGCCTGGTTAGGGGACACTGGCACTGTATATAGCTGGTGCTCACATAGTTGTTAGCTCCTCCCCATCTCTAGCCCAGACTGTCCTAGCACTACCAGAGGATCACTGTAGCAATCAGAACTGATATTCACAGTTAAGTCTCCTGAATAGTTTCCTAAAAGAAAAGTCCATAAGCCATTATTAAAATGACTTGGGGGAAAATTCACTGCTTATTTCTAGGACAAGCAGCATAAAATGTATTGCACTGTTTTGGGATCTTGCCAGGTACTTGTGACCTGGATTGGCCACTGTTGGAAACAGGATGCTTGACTTGATGGGCTTTCAGTCTGTCCTAGTATGGCAATACTTATGCACTTAATATTTGTGGCCAGCCTGCTTAGCGTGGTTTAAGCAGATAGGAGACTCTCCTGAAGATTAAACTGTGCTGAATATTGACCCCATTGTTTCTGTCTCCATCCTCTCTACTGGGAGATTATTTCTTGCATTTCACCATTTTAGTGAAGAAATGTCTTCTGATGTTCTTCTTCACACAGTTTAACTGCTTAAGAATATAAGAACATAAGAACAGCCATACTGGGTCAGACTAATGGTCCATCTAGCACAGTACCAAGCCAGGTCACAAGTACCTGTCAGAAACCCAAATAGTAGCAACATTCCATGTCACCAATTCCAGGGCAAGCAGTGGCTTCTCTATATCTGTCTCAATAGCAGACTATGGACTTTTCCTCCAGGAACCTGTCCAAACCTTTTTTAAACTCAGATACGCTAACTGCAGTTACCATATCCTCTGTCAGCGAGTTCCAGAGCTTAACTATTCTTTGAGTGAAAATATATTGCCTCCTATTTGTTTTAAAAAGTATTACCATGTAACTTCATCGAGTATCCCCTGGTCTTTGTACTTTTTGAAAGAGTAAAAAATTGATTCACTTTTATCTGTTCTGCACCAGTCAGGATTTTATAGACCTCAATCTTAACTCCCCTCAGTCGTCTCTTTTCCAAGCTAAAGAGCCATAACCTCTTTAGCCTTTCCTCATATGAGAGGAGTCCCATCCCCTTTATCATTTTTGCCGTTCTTCTTTGAATCTTTTCTAATTCCGCTATATATTTTTTTGAAATACGGTGACCTGAATTGAATGCAATACTCAAGGTGAGGTCATACCATGGATCGATACAGAGGCATTATAGTGTTCTTGGTCTTATGTACCATCCCTTTCCTAATAATTCCTATCATCCTGTTTGCTTTTTTAGCCACTGCCACACTAGGTAGGAAATTTCATCTATTGTCTACAGTGACACCTAGATCGTTTTCTTGAGTGCTTACTCTTAAAGTGGACCCTAGCATCAGATTATTCTTCCCAATGTGCATCACTTTGCATTTGTTCACATCAAATTTAATCTGCCATTTGGTCTTCCTGGAATTTTTTACAATCTGCATGTGTTTTGACAACTTTGAATAGTTTTGTGCTTATTCTAGAACATTCATTCCTGTGAAAAGATTTGATTTCAGCACCTGCTTGATACTTTCTTTGAGTTTAGGAACTTGGACCTACACAGCCCTTGTGTGGGACACCATTTTTTGCATCCCATTCTGTTAGAGAAAACCAGTCTTGGGATGAGTGAGTGAAGCAAGGTTATCTGGTTCTTGGTGTGAACTGATCATCTCTGTTCCTTAAATGTGCTGTTTTCCTAAATCAGTAATCAGGGTGTGCCCACATATATGTGACACCTGCAGCTATAAGGGCTATTGCAGTGGTGTACAGTTTGTTACAATAGATTTGTGGTGGGTTTTGGAGGGCTCCCCATATAATATAAGGGGTAACGGGGACCTTTTATGTGAAGTTTACTGCAGCACCCCTTAGGGTGCCTCACTGGTCTGCTGGGATGTTTGTAGTGCCAGTCTACTAAGTATTTTTGTGCATTTTTCCCTTGAATATTTTTTTTTTTTTCAAAAATGGTCACAAAAGTAAAACGCACCAAACACAAAACATCTAGAAAATAGCTATTTTCAAAACAAAAAGCTAGATGTTTTTCTGGTTTGAAAATGTCTATGTTTGCCACTTGAGCTTTGGATATTTTCAGCAAAATGTCTAAAATCGGATTTAGACATCATATCAAAAATGCCCTTCCCATCAAAAAATATGTTGTTAGTCCAATAAAAAGGTTTCACCTTATTTTTCATTTTTTTATTTTTGTTTATTAACTGAAGTCAGAAGATGCAGTGATCCCCTCCCAATGCACCTTGTTCCTGGTATGTATGCCTCCTGGCTACCCCCCCCCCCCCCCCTTTTACACAGCTGTACATTCAAAGTGAATGGGCTGTGTTGGCACTACCACACCAGCAGCGGCTTTGTAAAAATCAGGGGGGGGGGAGGGGGTAAGTCTGCTATCCTGAATAAAAAGATCAATGGTTGTTATGGTCTAGTTGTCAATATCTTTTCGGATCAACAAAAAATTTCCAGTTTCACAGGAACCAGAACTAGAGGCATTGAAAGAATAAAGACATATAAACCATTGGTCAGGTGTTGGGTTATGGGAGATTGAAATCTTTTGGAAAATTAATGGATAAATACACAACCTTTCAGCTTTCAATGGTTACAACTGCAACATCATATAAGCCATATTGATCTCATCTACAGTACTTTAGATTAGTGCAACCAGAGCCAGCCCAACCACCTTAGATGGCTGCCTAGGGTGACACAGTTTCAGGTGTGGAACTGACAGAACAGAGTCATTAGTTCAAAGTTAGGCTGGGTGGCAAGAGTCCTTGAACATCCTCAGTCCTGACACATCCCACTGCCTCTGAAATAGGAAGTTTAGAGGAGGTGGGATGTGGCAGACCAGGGAAGGCTGGCACAAAATATTTTTAGAGTTTTTTTAGGGTGGGAGGGGGTTGGTGACCACTGGGAGAGTAAGGGGAGGTCATCTCCGATTCCCTCCGGTGGTCATCTGGTCAGTTCAGGCACCTTTTTGAGGCTTGGTCGTAACAAAAAATGGACCAAGTAAAGTTGGCCAAGTGCTCGTCAGGGATGCCCTTCTTTTTTCCATTATCAGCCAAGGACGCCCATGTGTTAAGCATGCCCCAGTCCCGCCTTCGCTAGGCTTCCGACAAGCCCCCGGGAACTTTGGTCGTCCCCACGATGGAAAGCAGTTGGGGATGCCCAAAATCGGCTTTCGATTATGCCGATTTGGGCGACCCTGGGAGAAGGACGCCCATCTCCTGATTTGTGTCGAAAGATGGGTGCCCTTCTCTTTCGAAAATAAGACTGAGACAAAAATCCAGTTGGAACAGGAAAGGATTGAGAAATGATCTGCAAGCTACTTTGACAACATGCAACACTGAGGGTCAAAGTACACACAACAATAGTACAAAAAGAAGCACAAAGCTATTAGGGCTAAAAGAAACGCCTTCAGAAAATGGAAGAACGAACCATCTGAAAATAACAAGAAGCAGCATAAGGAGTGTCAAAGCAAATGCAAGGCGCAGATAAAGAAGGCCAAGAGGGATTACGAAAAAAAGATAGTATTAGAGGCAAAAAAAACATAGTAAAAAATGTTTTAGGTATATTAAAAGCAGGAAGCCGGCAAAAGAATCGGTTGGGCCGCTGGATGACCGAGGGGTAAAAGGGGCGATCAAGGAAGACAATGACGTAGTGGAGAGATTGAATGAATTCTTTGCTTCGGTCTTCACTGAGGAAGATTTGGGTGGGATACCGGTGTCGGAAATGGTATTTCAAGCGGACGAGTTGGAGAAAATTACTGACTTCACGATAAACCTGGAGGACGTAATGGGACAGTTCAGCAAACTGAAGAGTAGCAAATCTCCTGGACTGGATGGTATTCATCCTAGAGTACTGATAGAACTGAAAAATTAGCTTGTGGAGCTACTGCTAGCGATATGCAATTTATCCTTAAAATCGAGCGTGGTACCAGAAGATTGGAGGGTGGTCAAAGTAACGCCGATTTTTAAAAAAGGTTCCAGGGGAGATCCGGGAAATTATAGACCGGTGAGTCTGACGTCGGTGCCGGGGAAAATGGTAGAGGCTATTATCAAAAACAAAATTGCAGAGCACATCCGAGGACATGGATTACTGAGACCGAGTCAGCACGGCTTTTGTGTGGGGAAATCTTGCCTGACCAATTTACTTCAATTCTTTGAAGGAGTAAACAAACATGTGGACAAAGGGGAGCCGGTTGATATTGTGTATCTGGATTTTCAAAAGGCGTTTGATAAGGTACCTCATGAAAGGCTATAGAGGAAATTGGAGGGTCATGGGATAGGAGGAAATGTTCTATTGTGGATTAAAAACTGGTTGAAGGATAGGAAACAGAGAGTGGGTTAAATGGGCAGTATTCACAATGGAGAAGGGTAGTTAGTGGGGTTCCACAGGGGTCTGTGCTAGGACCGCTGCTTTTTAATATATTTATAAATGATTTAGAGATGGGAGTAACTAGCGAGGTAATTAAATTTGCTGATGACACAAAGTTATTCAAAGTCGTTAACTCGCGACAGGATTGTGAAAAATTACAGAAGGACCTTACAAGACTGGGAGACTAGGTGACTAAATGGCAGATGACATTTAATGTGAGCAAGTGCAAGGTGATGCATGTGGGAAAAAAGAACCCGAATTATAGCTATGTCATGCAAGGTTCCACGTTAGGAGTTACGGACCAAGAAAGGGATCTGGGTGTTATCGTCAATAATACACTGAAAACTTCTGCTCAGTGTGCTGCTGCGGCTAGGAAAGCGAATAGAATGTTGGGTATTATTAGGAAAGGTATGGAAAACAGGTGTGAGGATGTCATAATGCCGTTATATCGCTCCATGGTGCGACCGCAACTTGAGTATTGTGTTCAATTCTGGTCGCCGCATCCCAAGAAAGATATAGCAGAATTGGAAAAGGTGCAGCAAAGGGTGACTAAAATGTTTGCGGGGATGGGACAACTTCCCTATGAAGAAAGACTAAGGAGGCTAGGGCTTTTCAACTTGGAGAAGAGACGGCTGAGGGGAGACATGATAGAGGTATATAAAATAATAAGTGGAGTGGAACAGGTGGATGTGAAGCGTCTGTTCATGCTTTCCAAAAATACTAGGACTAGGGGGCATGCGATGAAACTACAGTGTAGTAAATTTAAAACAAATCGGAGAACATTTTTCTTCACCCAACGCGTAATTAAACTCTGGAATTCGTTGCCGGAGAACGTGGTGAAGGCGGTTAGCTTGACAGAGTTTAAAAAGGGGTTAGACGGTTTCCTAAAGGACAAGTCTATAAACCACTACTAAACGGACTTGAGAAAAATCCACAATTCCAGGAATAACATGTATAGAATGTTTGCGCGTTTGGGAAGCTTGCCAGGTGCCCTTTGCCTGGATTGGCCGTTGTCGTGGACAGGATGCTGAGCTCGATGGACCCTTGATCTTTTCTCAGTGTGGCATTACTTATGTACTTATGAACAAGCAGTCTTTATTGATGACCCAACATGGGTCATCCATGTTTTATGTTTTATAGATGGTTTTTTTTAGTTCAGCAACCAAGTTGTATTCTCAGACATTCTTAGTTTTTTTTTTTTTTGGGGGGGGGGGGTGGAAATTGAGTAAGGGCACATTTGTGAGATGGTTTTTGTTTTTAGATCCATGGTTATTAACATTATCATCTTCATTCTTTATTTTCCATTTCATGCAAGAGTGGACCTTTAAGGTGACGTACCACTGTAATGCGAGTAACCACACAAACGTTAAGTGGTGTTTGATTGGTAAGCTACTAGTTATCAACTTCGTTTTTATATCCAGCTAGGTGTGTGTTATTAGATTTAGTTTTTTTTTTATTATGTTTAATACTGCACACATATATTTTATTTCACAATCCAAACTCGGTTTTTATTTAACACATTATCTCTGTTAACATTTTTTGCATATATGAGTATTACAACAGTTTAAGGGTAATGTATTGTTTTTCTTATGGTTTTGAATGCATGTATATTACATTTTTATGGGGCTCAAATACTGGTTTAATTGGTCAGTGTACAATTTTTGGTTTTTAATGTTTCTTTAAATTTCATTTTAGTGTCAAACAATGTAATGTAATGTGTTCCGTCATCCTTGTTTATATTTTAGAAGAATTGTCCCCTGGGGCAGGTGTTAGTACAGCTGAAACACGGCCTGTGTCGGGTCATCAATAAAGAGTGCTTGTTCCATTCCTGAGAACCCTTTGTGCTTCTTTTTGGACTGCAAACTACTTTGACCAGTAAGGAGTGGGAAATGTATTGGGCAAAGACAGTTTTACAGTCTTCATACTTTATAGCTTCACAGTGATTTGCATCAAAATTGCTAGGCTTTCCGAACTGCTACTAAGTGCTGGTCTTGTCATATGGAAGTCAGCACGTTATCGTATCGATTGGTTTTCTGTACAAGGCTAGCTTGTCAGAAAATGCATGATCAAATGTATACCATATTGAACATAAATGCAGTTTTGATGTATGAAAAAATAATTAGCAGGTCTTTGACATCGCTGGATTCTATATTAGTAGATACAGGATATCTATGTAGTGTATGTCATTTAGGATTCAACATAAAATTCTAAACAGTTGTAGTTTGTCCATTTTTATTTAATTCTCTCTAGGAAACTAAATTGATGTAAAAATTGTACACTGCTTTGATTGGTTTGTACCAGAAGGACAGTTTATCAAACATAAATAGATAGTAATGATTGATCCCATCCCTAGATCGGATCAATCAATCTAGAAAAGTAGGGCTGTATTTCCACCTACAAATACCAGGACTGTATCAGCCAGTTTAGGCTGACCTAGATAAGAAGGCAACTGTCATGTCTGTGGCCATGACCACCCTCAGACTTACCTTATTTCTGGGGGTCAGCTTCTAAACTGGCTTCTGCCTATCCTTTCTAGAGTAGTTTTCCTTCTGCAGTGGTGTTCCTAGGGTGGCTGACACCCGGGGCGGACCCCCCCCCCCCCCGGCGAAATGACGGACCCCCCCAGGTACATCTTTACCTGCTGGGGGGTGCCGCGCTCCTGTTGACTTCGCTCGTTCCCTGCTCCCTCTGCCCCGGAACAAGAAGTAACCCATTCCGGGGCAGAGGGAGCAGGGAACGAGCGTTGCCGACAGACGCGCGGCACCCCCCCAGCGGCGTGCACCCGGGGCAGACCACCCCCATCGCCCCCCCTTGGTACGCCACTGTCCTTCTGTTTGCTGGCTGCTTCCAGCATGGCTCTAATTACTCCACTCTACTGCACCTGGGGGTGCTGCCTGAGTTAGCTCTACTTACATCTCCAGCCTGGCTCTGTTTGCTCCTCTGTGCTGCACCTAGGCAGTGGCATACCTAGGGTAGTTGACACCCGGGGCCGGTCATTTTTTAACACCCCCCCCCCCCCCAAATCCAGTACTAGGCATGCCGAGAATACAAAACACTCAGGACCTATAGAGCAATTCTACCATACCATAAGCAGTCATTTCTACGAGTCACACAAGGAAAAGGAAAGCATCTTAAACACTACAGTGAGCACTAGAACATCAATTCACCTATTGTAAAATGAAACCAGACGGAATAGTACAGATCGTAGATCCTGCACAGTCAATGCCAACTGAAAGCCATGTCTTTTTCACAAACACAGATACACCCTAATCCACTATAGAATAAGTAATCATAAACTTTCTATTTAGACAAAAATTAAACTGAACCCCCAGACTCTGCATACAATGCAACACCACAGAAACAGAAACTGTCCCCTAGTACTGTGCAGATGTAAATTTGAAAAAAACTAACAAGTACCAATCACCACTTTACAAATTAACAAATAGAAATATAACAAATATAGAAAGTAAAATAATACCATTTTATTGGACTAATACTGTACATTTAGCTTTCAGAGGCCAAAACCTCCGTCCTCGGGTCAGTACAGTATAGTGCTGTTACAGTATCCTATCCTGACCTGAGGAAGGGGGTTTTGTTCTCCGAAAGTTAGTCAAAATGTATTAAAATTAGTCCAATAAAAAGATTACCTTATTTACATGTTCTATTATAAACATTTAACATATCTACAATTCTTTATCCTAAAGCAAAAAAAATAAAAAAATATATTTTATTTACAGTTTGTTGTCTCTGGTTTCTGCTTTCCTCATCTTCTTTTCACCGTCTTCCTTCCATCCAGCATCTGTCTTCACTCTCTCTCTCTCTGCCATCCAGTGTCAGCCCTCTCTGCCGTCCCTTCCATCCACTGCCTGCACTTTCTCTCTGCCCCTTCAATCCACCATTTGCCCTCCCTCTCCCATCCATCCAGGGTCTGCCCTCCCTCTCGCTCCCACTTCCATCTAGGATCTGTCCCCTCTCTCTCTCTCTCTGCCCCTTTTTTCAGCCCCCAGTTCCAGCCCCCTTCTCCCCTCTGAACACCCCCACCCCAGTCCCCTTCTCCCCTCCCCTTCTCCAGTCTGAGACCCCCACCACAGTCCCCTTCTCCCCTCCCCTGCCTGAGACCCCCACCCCAGTCCCCTTTTCCCCTCTGAACACCCCCACCCCAGTCCCCTTCTCCCCTGTCTGACATCCCCACCCCAGTCCCCTTCTCCTCTCCCCCTCCCCTGTCTGAGATCCCCACCCCAGTCCCCTTCTCCCCTCTGAACACCCCCACCCCAGTCCCCTTCTCCCCTCCCCTGTCTGAGATCCCCACCCCAGTCCCCTTCTCCCCTCCCCTTTTCCCCTCTGAACACCCCCACCCCAGTCCCCTTCTCCCCTGTCTGAGATCCCCACCCCAGTCCCCTTCTCCCCTCCCCTTCCCCGTCTGAGACCCCCACCCCAGTCCCCTTCTCCCCTCCCCTGTCTGAGACCCCCACCCCAGTCCCCTTCTCCCCTCTGAACACCCCCACCCAAGTCCCTTTCGCCCCTCTCCTTCCCCACCGGCTAAGCAGCATCGCAGGCAGCGCCTCGTGCCCTGCTTGTAAAAAAAAAAATCAAATCTCCTTCCTTCTCCTCGTCTTGACGTCTTGACGTCTTGACGTCGACTCGGGCCTTCCAATCAAATTGATTCGAAGGCCCGAGTCGACGTCAAGACGAGGAGGAGAAGGAAGGAGGAGATTTGATTTTTTTTTTTTACAAGCAGGGCACGAGGCGCTGCCTGCGACGCTGCTTCGCCGTTTTTTTTTTAATGTGCGGCGCCGCGGGAACGGCCACGGGAGGCGGCGGGAGCGGAGCACCCCCCACCCACTGGCACCCGGGGCGGACCGCCCCCCCCTTGGTACGCCACTGCACCTAGGTATTCTAAGTCTCTCTATGTTCTGTGTGCGCTCTGCCTGCTCCTTGGTTTGTGCTCCTCTCATCCACTGGTGGCCAGAGCCAGTGGCTGCCATAGTTTGTCTTGCTGTTCCTACCCATTCCAGACTTTAGCCCAGTCTGGTCCGGTTCTTCCAGGCTGCCGGACTTGTCTCTCTTGTTTGTGCCTGGACAGCCTCCGGTAGTTGCTTACTGATGGCTGCAGCTGCTCCTCAGGTGTTGAAGGGCTTTATTAATCACTTAGAGACTACAGCCTTTGCCTTTGCATCGTCTAAGGTCCCTGGTATGTTAGAGTGCTCTGTGCACTGCTACCTTGTCCAGTTCAGTGTGAGTTTCTAGCTTGTTACTAGTAGCTTGGGCATAGCTTTTCTTGTTGGCTTTTGTACAGCTTTACTAGTTCTCCTGTGTATTGTGTTGTGTGAGTTCCTAGCTTGTGACTAGTTAGCTTGGGCATAGCTTTCTGGTTAGCTTCTGTACAGCTTTACTAGTTTTCTTGTGTTTAACTTTCTGGTTTTCCCGTGTGTTTTTTCCTTTTGCTTCAGGAACTTCAGCCCTAGTCCTGTCCGCTGCCAGTACTCCTTGCTACTGGAGCTCCAGCCATAGTCTTGCTACTTGACCTGACCATTGCCTGGACCCGACTACTGCCTGAACCCCGATACTTGCTGCCTGCTGCCTGACCCGACTACTGTCTGAACCCCAATACTTTCTGCCTGCTGCCTGACCCGACTACTGCCTGAACCCGGATATTCTCTGCCTGTGGCCAGACCTGACTATTGCCAGAACCTGGACATTCCCTGCCTATCTGCCTTGCTTTTGCCTAGGTGCCTGGGGCACTTCTGTATCCTGATTCCTGTTGTTCCTGTTTGCTAGTTCCAGTTCCGGTTTTCCTGTAAGCCCTGCTGGCTGCCCGAACCTGAGGGCTCAACCCTCGGGGAATGGTGGCTATGCGTAGGTGAAGCCTAGGTCCAGTGTGTTCCTGTCCAGCGGGTTCCGGTCCCGTGTGTTCCAGTCCAGTGGGCTCCAGTCCAGTGTGTACCAGTCCAGTGGGTTCCAGTCCAGTGCACACCCATCCGGTGCGTTCCAGCGCAGAACTCCAGTCCAGGGTTCCAGTCCAGCCTTGCCTCGTCTCTGCTTTGAAGGTGACCTTCCCTGCCACTGCCGCTCCACGGTTGTGATCCAAGGGCTCACAAACTCAGTGCTTCCAGGGAAGAAGCCTGACAGCAACCCTAAAACATACAGAGATCTTTGAACCATCATACCATCTAACTCTCCATTTCTAGGGAACCTTGGGACTGCTGTGATCCCAGTCTCATAACTCTTGGTAGGAGCGTAATTCTGTAATGAACCATGGCCCCCCACAAAATGGATAAAGGCTGCCATCTTAAATGTCCCACAGTTACAGTAAATGCCTCCACTCCCCCCATTTTGGGCACATGTACCCTCAAAATTGCAGCACCATCCATTACTATGACTGGCGGGGATCCCCAAGCCCTGCCAGCAGAAGAGATCCTCCTCCGATCTCTAGAAACTCTCCAATACTAGCAGTCAACAAAAATTTTCCAGGATCCACTGCCACTCCGCATGAGTGAAAACTGAGCCTGCACAGTAGGTGGGGAGGCCGGTGTGGGAGCAGCCCATGGATAGCGCTACCTACTGCCAGTGTTGGAGAGTTTCTGTTTGCTGGAGGAGGACATCTTCTGCTGGCAGGGCTTGGGAATTCTGGCCAACTCACGTATTTAGGGGTCATGTGGACTCAGGCCTCCCCCCCCCCCCCCCCCAAAAAAAAAAAAAAAATTTGAATTTCTGGCTATGCTACTGCTCCAGAGGATCTGTTTACTGATGACTGCAATATTCCTTCCTAGGATTCAAAAGAACAAATATTTTGTGAAAATCAAAAGACAGGTGTTGTGTGAAGACCGCTGAGCCATTCTGCTTGCTCTTTCAATTATATCACAGTAGCTGGAAACTGAGCAGCGTTTTGGAGCTAACTCAGACTTCCTTTGGTGGCCCTCTTTGTAATTGTAGCTCATTCTATTTGCCTATGTGTGATGTACACTACGGAAACACCAGCCACGAGAGCTAGCCTGCTTACATAGCTGGAAACATTAGCCCTGTAATTTTAACTAACAAAAATAACCCAAGTAAAACCAAGCTCTGATCCTAGCACTGAAGGGGAAATATTCTTAGAAACTTAGTGCAATGTGATAGGTTTCAATTATATGTCTATATAAAAAGATGCTAGCTACATAGTAATAGGCAAGCTATACTTCTGTGCATGTCTGTAAACAATGATAAGAAAAATATTCAATTTTACACAAGATCAATCTCTTTCTATAACTGAACTGTGTTTTTTCCAAAGCGCCCTTTATCCACCCCAGATAAAGTAGTGTGGTAGCCATATTAGTCCACTGTCCTGACCTAAGGAAGAAAGCTTTGACTTAGCAAAGCAAGCTGCCCAATATATACTAAAAGCCTCAGCTTATTTTCCATTCTTTTGTTTATGCTCTTTATGGAAATCAGAAAAAAGTAAAGAGAAAGAAAGAAAAAAACATGAAAGCGGTACTAGCATGACCGCAGAAGAATGAGCTAACCTTTTATGCCTCCGCAGATCTTGCGTTACAACCTCGCCATTGAGCTCAGCCTTTTGGTCTGCACATTTGTCTATATCAGCGCTGAAAACCTAATAGATTCCTTATGCATGGATTTAAACGTGCTGCAGGTTGGGCATGGGTAACTACTGCAGATGGTATGTTTACTTTGGGCGCTTCCGTTTTGGTGTCAATATTTCAGTGCCCGCCCCCAAAGAACTGACCTTGACACTTGGGGGCAGGGCCCGTGCCTGCTTACTGCTGCAGCTGAGGATCCTTGAGCAGAAGGGAAATCTAAACTGCCCCCAAGTGGTACCTGTGAGAAAGGACGGTTCTTCAGGAAGCTTGTTCCGTCCTCCCTGTCAGGCACTGCCTGGGACAGCCCACATTTCCCTTCTGCTCAAGGACCTCCAGCTGCAGTAGCGAGCAGGCATGGGCCCTGAAACTGAGTACCGGAAGTCAGAGCGTTGGTGGGGTGGGGGAGAGGACCTTTGGGTGCAGAGTCTAAAATACCAGAACAGTTCTGTGCCCCAACAGTGGCGCTGAAATGCTGGCACCAAAATGGCAATAGCTAAAGTCCTTCTTTGGCTGTAGTTTTCCCCTTCAAACTCTAAAAAGTAATCTAACTAAACTCCAAATCCTATTAACCCATCTATAAGCTGCTGGCATGCAATATATCACTGACATATTTTAGTCAAGTGTAGTTGACATTATCCCTCAAACCAGGAGCATGTACATTTATCCAAATACTATATTCATAGTGTAAAGACTCCGAAAGCATCACTGGAATCTGAATAGTGATGTATCTGCCCTGCAGTCCTAAAATAGTCATCCAACTGACCCTGCTAACTATAGACAGGCATGCAAATGGAATAAACTGGTAAAACAGTAAAGTGACTCCATACATTATTTTTAAGAGCACTGCTTTGTAGTATAATCAGGGTTGCATTCTCTCTCACGCCCCTATTTCCTGCTGACAGATTGAATTTGACAACACCTACTAAGAGTCCTAGCCCAATTGATCATTAAAATAGTTTATATGAGGCCTGTCAGGCAAAACAACTGATAATTTTCACTAATTCATAAACTTGAGGAAATACCTTTCAGATCTATTTTCATTTAGAGAAACATTGCTTATTTTGAAAAAAAAAAAAAAACACCCCACTGTTAAACCATCTACTGCTATTCCAAAAACCTGGGAATTTGAAAGCTTTCAGCACTTTCATCTTCTTTTCTGTTGATTCTCTGCAGATCTACAACAGGGAAAAGGAAAGACCAGCAAGGTGCCTGCCATTTGCCTTCAGGGAAAATAAATTCACATATCCTTCCTGATAACGTTACAGTGTTAATCATAGTCAGATGAGAGAGCTTGAGGAACTAACAGAATCCAAGAGGAAGCCATCACCCTCTTGAATAGGTATACATGTGAGACTAAAACAGTCAAAGGTTAAGTACATCAGGCCACTGGTGAGAAAACAAAGTATGTGATTGCTTGAGTAGACCAGACCAAAGCTAGTGTAAACGGGGTCTCGCCACTACTAGTTCAGGTCCACACACCCCGACCCGGGTCACAAGGAAAACAGTTTATTCTCTTTCACTCTTCCAGATTTATCCCCTCAAGCCACTTTGTTGTAACCCGGACTCGGGGATAAACCTACTCTCTTTTCTCAATCATTGTGTCACAGGGGATCACACTCACACCACACTCATAGTGCCAATTCACCTGCAGTCGAGCTTGGGAGTGGGCCAGTGGTCTGGAATACAGATCCAGGGTATTGGGAAGGTAGTTCAAACTGTCCAATAGCACTTTACCAATTCTGGGGACGGGCGTCCCCACTTGCACTCCAGAGATCACTCCGCACTCTAAATATTCTATTTAATGCAAAATAACTTTACTGGAACTTCTGCAACTGGCAGTCAAACACTTCAGAATTCTTTAGATGTATTGTCTCCACTCTTTGAATATTCCAAGGCTGTACATATTTACACATACTCCTGTCCTTTACCCATCCTGTTGTGCCAGCAATAAACCAAGGCTGCTCCAGTTACCCTTGATACCAATCCAACTCTTTTAGGCACAGACCCTTTAGGCTGTCCTTCTTCCAGCAATGCACCTTGCAGGGCTGTATCCCAGCCTTGAATAGGCTTCCCCTGCTCTGGTTCCTGCTTCCAGGCTGGATTCACCTTATCCATCTGAAACTCTGTCTCCTTCTCAGTTGCCACTTATAGGGGCAGCAAGTACTCCTTTACTACTACTACTACTACTACTTAACATTTCTAGAGCGCTACTAGGGTTACGCAGCGCTGTACAATTTAACAAAGAGAGACAGTCCCTGCTCAAAGAGCTTACAATCTAATAGACAGCCTGCATTTATTTCTTTTACTGCAGGATCCCCCAGTTTCTCCCAAGGGTTCTGGAGGGTGTACAGGCAACCAAAGACCTCTTGTATCTCACCTCAATCTCCTTTATTATTTTCCAACTCCACTCCTGCTGTCACTCACTACAGGGAACCATTTTATCTCTGCAACTTCTCTGTCAACCGCTCCCCGGTTAGGCCTCCCAATTTCACTCTCCAGCTCACTGGAAGGGACCTCTCTCCCCCCCCCCCCCCCCCCACCCCGGACCTCTGGAAAAATCTATCTGTCTTAGTAATACCAATATCATGGGGTATTACACTAGATACCAGCAACACAATTGGATGGACTTTTGAAATACATTTGCAAGCATCATAATGGACAAACTTTTGGGGGGAGGGGGAAAAGAGGGGAAGGAGGAGTGGTGGGAGCAGTAAAGGAGTAAATGTAGAATAGCAAGGGAAGTCTTAGTTTTGGAAAAACAAAAGTATGCCCCTAATATTCAAAACTATTTAACTGGCCAGGAATGGCTTCTGGCCGGTTAAATAGGGTTTAAGCATCTAACCGCTGATATTTAGTGGAAGATAACTGGTTATCTCCTGCTGAATATTCCAGTTAGCGGCTAGCTGCTAATTGGCTATATCACACAACATAATATGTTGAGGGCTGGGGAGAACCCTGTTCACTTCACAGGTAGGGAGAAAACAAACACAACAGCCAGTTCTTAAACTCTCAGTGTCCTCCTGTGGTCTGCTTTGGCTGGGACAAACAAGTGCTCTTATAAAGAAAAATCCAGTGATTTGTATGGAGTCGTCTCATAAAGTCATATAGGCATTTTATATCACGCATATAGTGAGTCTTTGTTCTGTGACACTGTATAATCATAAACTCCCCACAACCTCCAATAGTGCATAATCTTGCTACACACTTGTGTCCTTCCCTTTATTATTTAACTTTAAATTACTTCGTGCAACACTTCTTTATAATCTTTTACTGTTTTCCTATTTTTTGTTTGTTTTTACTGTGCACTATTCTTTCGTGCAAAAGACCTTGAACGAGTGCAGAAAAAGCATTACTTATCTTCACTCTTCCCAATGCCGTAACTTATCGAATTTGTTCAATCTGCGGCATTAGGCCCTTCATTTGTATCCCTTGTTTGCATTTAACCACAGTGTACGTTTCCCGACAGGAGCCTGTTTCGCATCCGATAGCTTAGTCTGCGTCGTCTGAGTGTGAAGTGAAACCGTACACGAATATTTTTCCAGTCTGCCCAACAAGATAAACTCATTTTACATGGTATGTGATACAGGTATACCCGAGTTTGATTTGTCCTTGCCTTTCTCAGGGCACAGACTGTAGAAGTCTACCAACACTGTTCTTGTACTAAGTTCTGAAGCTAACATTAAAGCCCCTTAAAATTTACACTCCAGCCCATCCCTATCTATTCAGTCTTGATCAGGGCGTAGACCGTAGAAATCTGCCCAGCTCCTACAAAAATTCCATAAAAAGCAAATACACACATGAAAAAATATAAGTAGTCATCAGCTCAACACATGAAAAACTATAAGTACTAGTCAGTTAGCGTTTTATGGAATTTTTGTGGTGATTTGCTTTCTTTTTTGTTCCATCAAATCATACTGCATACTTTTCCACTAGTTAGTATTTAGTAAACCATTTATGCACATGACTAGAACATCACCGGTTATCTAGTATTGCAGAAAGGAAAGTAGGCACCTACTTTGCTTTATTCCAGTAGTTTCAGAACCTAGTCCTGGAGGCATCCCAGCCAGCCAGGTTTTCAGGATACCCACAATGAATATTCATGAGATAGATTTGCATGCAGTAGAAGCAGTCCTACCTTCGCTTAGTAAAAGGACCCCAGAATCAGCCAAGTGCCAACTCTGACCCCAGATTGCCCCTAAAATAGCCAGTTTTCAGTTCGGTGCTAATTTGTTATTTTCAGCGGCGCTAACCATAAGTACATAAGTAATGCAATACTGGGAAAAGACCAAAGGTCCATTGAGCCCAGCATCCTGTCTCCGACAGTAGCCAATCCAGGTCAAGGGCACCTAGTAAGCTACCCAAACGTACAAATATTTTATACAAGTTATTCCCGAAATTGTGGATTTTTCCCAAGTCCATTTCGTAGCGGTCTATGGACGTGTCCTTTAGGAAACCGGCCAACCCTTTTTAAAACTCTGCTAAGCTAACCGCCTTCACTACGTTCTCCGGCAACGAATTCCAGAGTTTAATTATGTTAACCTGTTAAGTACTGCTGAAAATTAGTGGTTAGCCCCAAACAAGCAATTTAACCGGCCAGGAGCCATTTCTGGGTGGTTAAGTCATGTGGAATATCAATTCCATAAAGTTTAATTTGCATGTACAGCCTGTTTTACATGCAGAAAATGTCTCTTATGCAACTGCGTGATGGTATATGCATTGGAAAAAGTGCCCCAAATGTGTGCTACTTTATGGGATGTGCTCCACAGAGCAGTGGTGGAGTTGCAATGTACATGTTTATTTCATAAAATATGCAAGTACATGCATAGGGGATACACACACACATTTGCACCATCTTTGGAGCAGGTATAAATTTTGTGCATTTGAATTTACACCTTTTTAGGGTGGTTCTCAGTACCTAATGTATAGAGAGGCATGAAGGTAACTAATGTTGTCTTTATAAACTAGGCTTCAAATAGGCCACTTTTTGAACGTTTCACATCCATGCTCATTGGCACTTTAACTTAACATAGGGGCACTTTCAATCAGCAAGCAAGTGTCCATCTACTGTGAACATTTCACTTCTACCCCAACTGAAACTAAGCACCAAAAATACAAGGACTAGGGAGCCACTGAGGACTAAATTTAAAACAAATCGGAGAAAATATTTCTTCACTCAGTGTGTAATTATACTTTGGAATTTGTTGGCAAAGAATGTGGTAAAAGCAATTAGCTTAGCAGGGTTTAAAAAAAGGTTTGGCTACTTTCCTAAAAGAAAAATCCATAAGCCATTTTGAGGATGGATTTGGGAAAATCCACTTCTTATTTCTAGGATGCGCAGCATAAAATCTGTTTTACTCTTTGAGATCTTGCCAGATTCTTGTGACCTGGATTGGCCACCACTGGAAACAGGATGCTGGGCTTGTAGGACCTTTTGATCTGTCCCGGTATGGCAACTTATACATATAGTTCCATGGAAGGTTGCTTAAATTTATGTCCCAGTTGGGTGCATACATTTATAGAATACTGCCATCCATCCGGGTAAGTGTGCACTTATCTGCAAAAATGTTAGCATTGTGCCTAATCGATATTCTGTAATTACCAGGACATTTTTTGAAGGGGTACTTGGGGGTACTGAGTACTGGCATCTTTTCCATTGTCTGCTAAAATTGACCCATGGACCCCAAGTTTTAATGAAAGAGCTCAGGCTCTACACACCAATTCTACCTTGTCATAGATTCTGTAACTGGTTGCAGGGGGCCTGGTTATTATGGGGTGGGTACCTCAGTGATCACCCCACTCTTGAAGGGTGGCCTAGCATTTGAGTACTGACACCTTTTTTGCTAGAAAGAAACACACAGATAATTACACACGCAAATGGGCTAGCACATACCTGTTAGGGGGCATTCACAGTAGAGGAGCATGGACGGGTCTTAAGCAGGGCTGACAGTTACATAGGCTACATACAGAATTCTATTATGCACATAACTGTCATGTTTAGGCACAATCATTACATGAGCCATAGACCTGTCGTAAATGTTCATGCCTACATTTCAGCAGGGGGATGCAGATTTCCAGTAGTATTTACAAGGATACACAACTGCCCTTGTACAATAGGCTCACTACACACTTGATTGAGCCACCTAAGTAGAGGCACCCTGTTACAGGCTTTGATAAAAGAATCATTTCAGAAATGTTCTAGAGAGAGGTCATTGGATATAATGACTATATATATTTTTTTGTTTCGTGCAGAGCCTCCATGAACCACTTTTAATGTGGGAAAGCTTGGGAATTCATGTAGGCGTGACTCGGTCAGCTACCAAGACAGACAGGCCTATCTGATGGTCTTTGAATGACCTTTACATTCTCAAATTCTCTTTTTTCCAAATTATAGACCTCTTAAACAGAGCTTCAAACTGGGCTGTAGCATTATGTCTTTTTTCCTTCTATTTTATTTTAATGGCTTACAAAGAAATCTGTGCCTTACAAAGAAATCTGTGCTCAGGAAGTACCAGCTGTGCTATGTTTTTTAAAATATATTAACCCCCCCCCCCAAAAAAAAAAAAAACAACAAAAAAACAACAACAACAACAAGATGGACAGTGCACCTTTTTAAGAGAAGATGCTGAAATTATTTTATGATTACGGTTGTTTTAATTGATATCTGTGGATGAATGTTTCTGGTTGAGTGTGTCTTTTCTATCCTGATGTGGAATTCTTTTCTTTTATAAGTTATTTTATTGTTTACTGCCTTGATCTTTGTTGAATAACCACCAGATATTTAAACCAATTAACGGCCAGGAATGGCACCTGGCCGATGACATGGCACTATCTCCCACTGAATATTGCCAGTTGGGGCTAGATTCTATATATGACGCTTAAAAAAAATCAGTACGGGAAAAAAATAAGCTTAGGTGTATTCTATAAATCACGCCTAAATTTAGGTGAGGTTAACAGAATGCGTCAAGCGCCTGTCCGGGTGACTAAATTCAGTTGCGGGCAGTTATTCCAAGTAAAACTTGGTGTAAATGACTGTCTAAATTAGGTGCGGACCAGATGTATTCTATAACGCACATAGGAGCCCTTTTACTAAGCCACGTAAGCTTCTTTGTGCGCCAAAATGAAGTTACAGCACAGCTATCGCGTGGCTCTCGCGGTAATTTCATTTTTGGTGCACATCCGATACGCGTGTCTGAAAAATAATTTTCAGATGCGTGTATCGGATGCGCGCCAAGTGGCATTTGACGTGCATAGGTCATTACTGCCTTGTTGCCACGTGAGTCTTTACTGCTAGGTCAATGGCTGGCGGTAAGGTCTCAGACCCAAAATGGCAATTTTGATTTTGCTGCACGTTCATTTTCGGCAAAAATTTAAACAAAAGGCCTTTTTTACAGACGTGCTGAAAAATGGATCGGCGTGCACCCAAAACCCGCGCCTACACTACCACAAGCCATTTTTCAGCGCACCTTTGTTAAAGGACCCCCTAGTTTAAAAATCAAGCATGACCCGCCCATTCCACACCCATAGCCATTCCCCTTTTTCAACTAGGTGCCTTAGAATTTACACACATTACTTCACAGAATATGCTTAGACAGTGCGTGTGAATTCTAATTAATGCCAATTAGTGTCAATAATTGCTTGTTAACTGGCAATTATCAGCACTGATTGGCTCACTATTCAATTATGTTGCATACGCAAATCTAGAATACGACTGGCTTTGCGCATGTTAGTTGCACTGTATAGAATCTGGGGGTTAGTGCTTAACACAATATAATCGGCTATCTGCTGATATTCAGTGTATCGCCGGCTAAATTTGCTGGACAAATTAGGCTGCCAGGCTGGTTTCAACGTAACCAGCCAGTGCTGAATATCGGCTTGGCCAGTTACATTTAAACTAGCCAAAAATCACTGGAAATGGCCTGGCATTGAATATCTGGGCTCAGAGCCAACTGGGGGAGGCAGACCAGCCAAACCCCGCAGTCTGAATATCGGGCCCTATGTGCATATATCAAATAAGGATAAACATTATCAGACTCTCAAAATGTCAGGAAGGGGCCCATTATTTATTAGTGCCTCATATCGGTGCTACTCATGATTCACACCCTCAAATTCATGACCTTATTCCACAAAAATAATTTGGCCCACTATTGAGTTGCCCAAGCTTATGAAGGGACTATTTATTTATTTAGAGGCCCTTACTAAATCACATTAAGCACTAATTCCCACGTAATGTGGGGAAAAAAAGGCTTACTGCAAAATGTGTTAAAGGATTTTGTGGTAATTTGCCTGACACTGTGCACTAATTGTGCTTTATTTTTCGTTCTAATTTTTTTTGGGAGAGGGCATGCTATGGGCATGTTCTGATTAGCGTGTACTAACTGGAGAATGTGACTTAATGTGGGAGTACTTAGAACCTCCTAAATAGTCCCGTACGCTAATGAAAAAATTAGCTCAGGACCTGCAAGAAAAAGAAAAGTCCTTAATATACTGTCAGATAAAATATAGGCTTAGCACAAGGAGAATCCCACATTACAATGTGCTAAGCCCATATTGTAGCGCATGCGATTCCCCCCCCCCCCCCCCCCCCCCAGGAAAAGTGTCCCTACTCTAGGGCAGTGGGAGGGAGGATTTTCAGGGAGGTCTCTAACCTGCTTATTTTCGAAGGAGAAGGCCGGCCATCTTTTTTCCATCTCGTAGCCACACCCCCGTCCCACCTTCGGTACCCTGCGGAAACGTTCCCTTTAACTTTGGCCGGCTCTGTGACGGAAAGCAATTGGAGACGACCAAAATCGGCTTTCGATTATATCGATTTGGCCGGGTTCAGGAGATGGCCGGCCATCTCCCGATTTGTGTCGGAAGATGGCCGGCCATCTCCTTCGAAAATAAGCAGGCTTGCCAGTTAGACTCGGATACCTTTTTAGCTGCCAAAATAAACCCTGATATTCAGTGCCGGCTGCAGGAAACAGACCATCATTGAATATCCGTGTTTAATGGCAGCAGCGGACAGCAAACACTCTGCCTGCTGCTGGCTGAATATTTGGCCCCATGTCTCCTGAACTGCATAACCTGCTGTGATCTTGTCTTTATTAAGTGATGTTTTATTTGTTGAGTGATACAATACTCTTTGCTGTCAATGCTTTTGCACCAAAGGTTTTTGCTACCATTTACATCTGAAATCAAATGCGATTACCTCTTTCTCTTTTGACTGCAAAAAGGTACTAAACTTTTCCAGATTCAGATACCTTTGCAAGAGTCACAAAGCAGAAGCAGAGGCAGAGAAAAGAACCATGTATGAGAGAAAAAGAAACTGGTAATCTCCTGATGTGACACCTGTTGCTGAGGAGTTACAATATTTTCAGACAGCTTGCATAATGTATAAACACTGTTCCTAGAGACCAATGGACTGGATCTGTACCGTGGCCATGAATATATTCACCTAATGCAAATGGTCACAATTTTTAGTGGATGACAAAACATTTTGTACTAATTACCTTTCATTGAGGAAACACTACTAATGTACTAAAAATATAAGTTCAATCAAGAAAGCAAATATTGTAAGTGCAGAACTATGAAACGGCAACCTTATGTGTAGCATTATTCCACATGGATAGTCACATTTATAATAGCCTTAGCTTGAGAAATAAATAGTTCACCTACTTTCACAGAGCCTTCTTCTCAGCTTTTCACGGATTTTATCAATGGCATTGTAATCAGAGACATGGAATACATGGGCTGACTTAGGCTCCGAAGCAATCTCATCCAGTTCCTCCTTGAGAGCTTCTCCAACACCAGCTGCAAAGATCTTGATACCAGTTTTGTGTGCTGCCATGGCTGCCTCTAAAACGATATCCTGGCTTCTTCCATCAGTTAGAAGGATAGCAACTTTATTAATAGCACTTTCTCTTGGTCTTCCTCCTGCTTGTTCAGAGAAACTATAGGTTGTAATGAATCTGAGCGCATCTCCTGTATTTGTATTGCCTCCATAGTATTTAATGTTCCTTGAGGCCCTTTTGATTTCCTCAACAGTTTGGTACCTTCCTAGGTCAAATTCAGTGGTTGGCTTGTCACTGTAACGCACCACTCCCACACGAGTCTTATCAGGCCCAATCTCAAATGTTTCTACTAAGTTGGCCACCCATTGGCGGACTTTCTCAAAGTTCTCTTTCCCCACACTTGAGGAAGTGTCCAGGATGAAGACCAGATCATAGTGAATATTCTTGCAACCTGCAAATGCAATGGAAGATATTGAGAGAAAGTGGAAAAGGAAAGCCATGTACCTCAACTACCTGGACACCACATGCCTCCATCACAGAAAAGAAAGCTTCAGAAGCTCTACTCAAGTAGGCCAAGTTTCTCTGTATCGTTGGATCTAATGGCCAAGCCTGGGCCCAACTGTGCTGAATACTGGAAAAGAGTACTTTAAGTCTGGGATTCTAGTCCAGACACAGGTTGTTTTCATTGAGGCCAATATTCAAAGCAATTTAAGCGGGCAGAAGCCTCCTCTACCTGCTTAAATAGCTTCCTGCCATCTAACCGAGGATATTCAATGGCACTTAAGCAGACAGTGCTGTTGAATATCTCCTGAAATCACCCAAACAAAAAGTGGGCAGGTCAGGGGTGGCGCTGGGGTCGGCACTGGGGAGGAGCCCCAGGTTCTGCAGGTGCCGGCAATATTCAGTGCCGACACCCACATAGCTAAGTGGCTTCATTTAGGACAGTCCAAGAACTGTCCTAAATAAGGCCACTTAGATATGCGGGTGCTGGCTCTGAATATCGGGCCAACACCAGCATAATTTTTTTTCTTAAAAAAGAGCCCACACGCCCCCTCCCTTCCCCATCAATATCCCCTCTTTCCTTCCCCCAGCCTGCATCAAGACCTCTTGCAAGACCCTCCGCCCCCATGACTATGAAGATAAGCCACTGGGCTTAACTACATCCCTGGTGGTCCAGCAGGGTCATTGGGGGCAGTAGCGAAGCCCCCTTACTCCTGCCCCTTGTACAATAGCTGCCATAACTTCTCACTGAATATTGAGGGGATTGCCTTTTGAGAGACAGACTAGTACATGCGGTGACCTTGCCAGAGCAGACCATGGGAGAAAACTTTATATTTAAAAGGACTGGGGTTTTTTGATGTTTATTTTCTTCTGACTTGTGAAGAGAACAGGTCACCCCTTCTTTGCACATAAATAAGTTGATTTTTATTTCACTATTAAAACCTCTGTGTGGTTGTAATTTCAAGGTGCCAGGCCCTGCTCCTGCTGAAGCTGCTACAATGCAATTAAGCAAAATGCCTTGTGTTAAAACAAAAAACAGAACTAAAAGGTCATTGAATGTATCTGGTGCAATATACAAAAGTACTTATGTTATGACCAGTTGTAGCATCAGAGACCCAAATTAGATGTCTGACAAGTGCTTAACTGGTTGTTGGAGCAAATATTTGGAGTCATTGCATATCTGCTTCATCAGTTCATAGCAGAGACCAATTTTTACAAGTTGAGTGCAATGGCACTAACTCTGAGTGAACAAAGAAAACAAATTTCTCTTAGAAAGCAGGCATTTCTTGGGCTTAGTTGCAAGTGCAGGATTTACTTGCCCAGGAATCAAACTCTCACAATCCAGATATTCACTCCTAGGACAACACACAGAGGCAAGGATTGAAAAGAAAAGTCTCCCAGGTCAGACTCTTGACATTAATGGCAGAATTGTAACAAGCTGACAATCTCAGCTCAGTTGACTCATTCTTGGGGGTGGGGCAGGAAATTGCTAGTAATAGGCTTTCATTTACAACATAGGAAATGTAGCAACATATCCCATGTCATTGCATGTTGTTTACAAATGAAAACAAGCAGAAAAAAATATGAGATTTTACCATGGATTCTGTATAATGTGACTTAAGTTGCACGCGCAAATCCGGTCATATTCTGGATTTGTGCTCGCAACTTAATTAGCTTTACAAGACAATCAGCACCAATAATTGAACAAGCAATTATTGAGACTAATTGGCATTAATTAGAATTTTATTCACACAAATGTCTAAGCACATTCTATAAAGTGATGTGTATAAATTCTAAGACAGAGATCTGAAAGGGGGTGTGGCCATGGGCGGGTCATGGGTCTTTCTAGAATTTACAGGCACTGTTATATAACATGAGTAAATGGCCGCAACTAAATGTAGTCATAGAAAATGGGTGTTGGGCATATTCTATAAACTACGCCTAGATTTGGGTGTATTCTATAAACCATGCCTAAATTTAACCACAGTTTATAGAATACGCATAGGGACTCTATCAGGCTTATTTTCAAAAGAGAAGGGTGCCCATCTTCCGACACAAATTGGGAGATGGGCGTCCTTCTCTCAGGGTCGCCCAAATCGGCATAATCAAAAGCCGATTTTGGGCATCCACAACTGCTTTCCGTCGCGGGGACAATCAAAGTTCACGGGGGAGTGTTGGCACCGTAGCAAAGGCGGAACTGGGGCATGATTAAGAGATGGGCGTCCTCGGCCGATAATGGAAAAAAGAAGGGCGTCCCTGATGAGCACTTGGGCGACTTTACTTGGTCCATTTTTTCATGCGACCAAACCTCAAAAAGGTGCCCAAACTGACCAGATGACCACCAGAGGGAATCGGAGATAACCTCTCCCAGTGGTCACCAACCCCCTCCCACCCTAAAAAAATACTTAAAAATTATTTTTGCCAGTCTCAAATGTCATACCCAGCTCCATGACAGCAGTATGCAGGTCCCTGGAGCAGTTTTAGTGGGTGCAGTGCACTTCAGGCAGGTGAACTCAAACCCATCCCCCCCCCTACTTGTTACACTTGTGGTGGTAAATGTGAGCCCTCCAAAACCCACCCGAAACCCACTGTACCCACATGTAGGTGCCCCCCTTCACCCTTTAGGGCTACGGTAGTGGTGTACAGTTGTGGGGAGTGGGGTTTGGGGAGCTCAGCACCCAAGGTAAGGGAGCTATGCACCTGGGAGCAATTTGTGAAGTCACTGCAGTGCCCCCTAGGGTGCCCGGTTGGTGTCCTGGCATGTCAGGGAGACCAGTGCACTATGAATTCTGGCTCCTCCCACAACCAGAGGGCTTGGATTTGGTCATTTTTGAGATGGGCATCCTCAGTTTCCATTACGGCCGAAAACCAGGGACGACCATCTCTAAGGTTGACCATCTCAACATTTAGGTCGACCATCTCTAAGGTCGACCTAAATGTTGAGATTTGGGTGTCCATGACCGTATTATCGAAATGAAAGATGGACGCCTATCTTGTTTCGATAATACGGGTTTCCCTGCCCCTTCGCGGGGCCGTCATGCGAGGACGCCCTCATGAAAGCTTGGGTGCCCCTTTCGATTATGCCCCTCTATGTCTAGTAGTTGCCATATGGCATACTGAAACTGAAAGTATATTTAATCTTACTTCTGGAGTATAGCCTAACTTCCTAGTTGTGGAGTATAGACAGTGGTGTGCTGGAGCCGGCTCGCACCGGCTCGCAAGAGCCGGTTGTTAAATGTATTGGCATCTTGTGAGCCGGTTGTTGGCCCGTGCGAGCCGGCATGCCTCTGCTCCCCTGGTCGTCCATCATACGTCTGCAGCTCTGCGAGTCCCCGATAGCTGTTTCCTTCTTACGCCGCACCCCTACCTTTAAAAATTTTATTTTCCCTCGAGGCGCGCCGGTGTTGAAGGCTTGAAGCGAAGGCAGCAGGCTCAGCTCAGTTCCAGGCCTTCCCTTCGCATCATGGCTCCGCCCTCGCGCAAACAGGAAATATGTCAGGCATATGGATAATGGACGACTGGGGGAGCGGGGGGGCTGGAAGAAGGCAGATGGAGGGGAGGAGGGCAGGGGGGAGACGAGGGTTGCTGGACATGGGTGGATCATGGAGGGGATGGCAGGGGAGAGGAGGGTTGCTGGACATGGGTGGGTGGATGGAGGGCAGGGGAGAGCAGGGCTGCTGGACATGGGTGGGTGGATGGAGGGCAGGGGAGAGGAGGGTTGCTGGACATGGGTGGGTGGATGGAGGACAGGGGAGAGGAGGGTTGCTGGACATGGGTGGGTGGATGGAGGGCAGGGGAGAAGAGGGTTGCTGGACATGGGTGGGTGGATGGAGGGCAGGGGAGAGCAGGGCTGCTGGACATGGTGGAGGAGAGGGAAGGGAGAGAGAAGAAATGCTGGACATGGATGGAGGGGAGGGAAGAGTGAGGAAGGAGATGAGAAGAGGGAAAAAAAAGATAGGAGAATAACTGCACATGGATGGAGAAAATAGGCAGAAGCTGAGGACCAGAAATGAAGAAGAAAGGAGGAAAGAAATAAATGGAAAGGAAGCCCTGGAAACGGAGTTAAGAGGACAGATAGCAGCAGAATCGGATACTGGGCCAGAATGATCAGAAAAACAGTCACCAGACAACAAAGGTAGAAAAAAACTCATTTTATTTTCATTATAGTGTTTGGAATATGTTCACTTTGAGAATCAGGTGCTCAACATTAAAAGTTTATACTTATTTACTTATTTATGGCATTTTATCCCACATTAAACATGAATTAGATTGGAACTGGGATCATTTAATAGTTTTTTCCTGGAGAGAGTAATGCTTTGCCCCCCCCCCCCCCCCCCGCTATAGCCAGCTCTGCAATTTTGGGGGGGCGCAGAGGTGGACGGGGGGGGGGGGCGCAGTGGGGGGGGGGGGGGGGGGGGGGGGGCGCCGAGGTGGACTAGGGAGAGAGCCTGTTGTTAAAAATTTACCAGCACACCACTGAGTATAGAGAAATCATATCATGTAGATAGGAACCAGACCATATACATTTTTGGTAGTTGGCCTTATAGTTTGAAGGGAACATTGTACATTCAGTAGGGGAGATTGTCCAGTGATTGCACTGCAGAGGTCCATATGCGACCTTGTTCTCAAAGAGAAGGACAAAATGCTGAAAAAAACATACCTGCTCTTTGTGCCTGAATTTGCTCGCCACCTCCAAAGAGTGCAAGAATTATTAAGATACAAGATATTCGACATCCTATAGCATATACCATGTCTCTTTCCCCCTTGTAAAGCGATGAGAAAGATCTACATATGCATCAAGCCACCTATAAAAGAAAAGAAGATTAAAGTCTAGAGAGAGGCAAATAAACACTTTTGTCACCTGCATTATTGGTGGACCAAGTCATTTTTTTTTGTTTAGTCATCATTTTGTTATATTTTTTAATGTATTGAGAAACCAAGATTTGTTTTAAATCAAAACACTTCCAAGGAATTCTTAAGTCATATCAATGATATGCTTTGATGTCCCCATGCATACCTCCGACCCACCCCCATCCTCCCACCCTGTCAGACTGTCATAGTAATGCTTGAATGTTTTCACTTATACACACTGTCAGCTAGCACATTTGCTTATTTCTGATCTGACGAAGAAGGGCAACCTTCGAAAGCTAATCAAGAAATGTATTAAGTTATGTCCAATAAAAAAGGTATCATCTTATTTTCTTTTCCGTGTTTTATTTTGTTTGATTTCTATTGATAACCTTAAGAGTGGACTAACACGGCTACCACACTCCTCTACTTAAGTCATCCCAGAAACCACCAACCACTGAGCATGTCTAGCTAGATGATGGGTTGTAAATTATGGTTAATTGATGTGAACGTGCTGCAAATGTATTTTTATGAATGGAAAGTATAACAAATCAACATAAAGAAATTTAGGTTAATTTGAGGAAAAAACACTGGGAGCCTGATACTCAATAGATTTATGTTCCTAGCCTTGAGAATTATGCACTTAACCCTCCATTGCCCCAGGTATAAATAAGTACCTGTATACAATATGTAAGCCGCATTGAGCCTGCCATGAGTGGGAAAGGGCGGGGTACAAATGTAACAAAAATAAAAATAAAAAAAATAGATTCTAAAAATGGTGCAAAATAAATCAGCTCTGAAAAATGTAAGTGGTGAGCGCTATTGTATTGCAAAATAAATATGTAAAAAAAGGGATCAATGTCTGTCCATAAAAATTAACACATTTTGCATGAAGAACCTGTGAATATCTCCTCAGACTTCATAAATCAGAAACCTCAGTACTGTCAAAAAAGCAGCTCTATGAGAAAAAAAATGTCTATTACATTTTATGGGAAATTAGAAACTGTAGAATGCTGATCACTGTTCTATTTTTATTAGGATTCATTTACTGCCTTTTTGAAGGAATTCACTCAGGGCGGTGTACAGGAAGAATGTCAAACAAAAGCAAAAGACAATTACAGCATTAAAAAAAATTCAAACAACATTACAAAGTATGGTATAGTATGCAACATTACCATGTCAACACAATACACAAATAAACATGTTAATAGATAGTATAGGGTGTAAGCAAAGATGGAACATAAAGATAGATAAGATAAAGTAACAAGAGTAAGAAAATAAGGGACTAGTTAAAACGAGTTGAGAATGAGGTCAGAAAGGTGCTTGAACATTATCTTGGCTAGGGTAGAAGTGGATAAACATGCCCTGCTATATTATATGCAGCTGGTATCATTAGTTTCAAAAGCTCCCCCCCCCCCCCTCCTCTTCTTGCCAACACAATAAAAACTAACTGTAGCAGCTGACAAAGGATGGTGCCACAAAGAACCTCCAACAAACATTTTCCAAAGATTCCCCCTCCCGTGTGAACTCCTAAAATCCCTACATCCGCACACACTTACGCAAACCCCAAGCCCCATATCATCTCTTCACATGTCAGACCCAAACATATACACCTCTATGCCCCGCACACCCACCCTCAATACTTCCCACCCCACACACTCACACCCAAACACTCACATGCATCAACACATCACTACCTCCAAATTCCTACCATATACAGGCAACAAGGGGGAGATTCTATATATATGGCGCCTAAAAAATCAGTGCTGACTAAACATGTTCTATATAATCGGTGCCTAGATTTAGGCACCGATTCTAGAATACACTTAGTTAATATTTCAGCACTTAAATCTATGTGTATCCATTTACACTAACAAAAACATGGCGTAAATCCCAGCATGTAGATTTAGGTGCACTGGGCCATATTCTATAACCAGGCATATAAATTTCAGTATGCCCACGAAACACCTATTTCCCCACATATAATCACACCCCTTTTGGCCTGTGCAAGTTAGAAGTTTGGCGCACATGGTTTGAGAATACGCTTAGCGAGTTGTATGCCTAAACTCTAATCAGTGGCAATTAGTGCTCATTATTACTTGCTAAGTGCTGTTATCAGCGCTCACTAGCTTGTTAAATTACGTGCATTGTTATAGAATCTGTGCCGATATCGGTGCCGATCTCTAGACATGCTACATAGAATCTGGGGGTAAATCCCCCCCCCCTATATAACCTGCATCACCTCATAGCTACACACCCTATTCCTTCACATGCAAGTCCAACACATACCCTACCTATCACACTCACACCCCTCCCAGAAATAGCCTCCCCCCCACACACACTGCATACACCAACATTATTTACTCACATACATCAGATTCCCAAACACCAAACCCTCATATCCCCATAAATTTCCCGCACACTGAACCCACACCCACATCTCCCCCACACATTTCACATCCACACCTCACCCACACGCTTATACATCACCCCCTCGTTCCCCTCCCAGACAGACACATAACTAAACGCTTTCCTTGCACTCTCACACCTTCCCATTATTGGGATAAATTAACTGCCTTATAAACAGATTCACTTATCCCAACCCCATTTCTGTTTACACATACCCTCCTGCACCACAACATACAAAACAAACAGACACATACCTGATCCCAGCACACCCACATAATCCACGTCTACTCCAAGTCTCCAACACAGACAGGAAAAATAACTGACACAGTTCTGAATTCACTCACCAAACACACATTCTCATACCTCTCAACAACCAGCCTTTCAACAACACAGAGCTTTCTATCAAGTATATCTACCTCACATGAGCATAATCTTTTTCCTCTGGTGTGACTGACCTTGTTTGCACTGTTTTTGCATCTATCACCAACCCAGAAGCTAAGTGTTTTTTATGGTTTTCGGATTGATCCATTAAGAACTTCCTGTGGAGTTTTTAGCAAGAGTTAAGAGTAAAGGGTTTTTTATGCTGATGAAGAAAGTTGGACCCAGTAATATTCCTCTTACCCTGTTACAGGGGCGTAGCTACGGGTGCAGGCCCACCCAGTTTTGCCTCAGGCCCGCCCCACCCAGAAGCAGAGTCCATCAGCTCCCGGACCCCAAACAGTTTGCCATCGCTGATCGGGATTCCGACTCCACCCCTCTCTTCCTCCCTCCCTCGGCGCTGCAGTAATGTACCTGGGATCCCGGCAGCATTAGCGATGTATCCACGCTGCCTTCGCACTGCCCCGGGGTACATTACTGCAGCGCCGAGGGAGGGAGGAAGAGAGGGGTAGAGTCGGAATCGTGCGATTCTGGACCTCACGGGCGGGCGGGCGCCTTCGCACTGCCCCAGAAGCCTTCTCGTAAAGAGAGGGCTTCCGGGGCAGTGCGAAGGCAGTGTGGATACAAAGCCAATGCTGCCGGGATCCCAGGTGGAAGCGCCGGAGGGAGGAAGAGAGGGGTAGATGGTCACGGAATCGGCGATCCTGGACCTCGCGGGCGGGCAGGGTGTAACTTGATCTGGGAGAGGCGGGGCACAGCAGAGGGAGGGGTGGTGAGCAGAGTGAGGGAAGGAGCAGGAGATGGATGGGACTGGGAGGGGTGATGAGTAGAGGGTGGATAGGACTGGGAGAAATGGGGCACAGCAGAGAGAAGGAGCAGGAGATGGATGGGAGGGCAGGGCCCAGGGAGAGAGGAGAAATTCCTGGACATGGAGGGAAGGGTAGGGGAGAGAGAATTGCTGGGTATGGATGAATGGAGGGAAGGGCAGGGGAGAGAGGAGAATTGCTGGGTATGGATGAATGGAGGAGGGCAGGGGAGAGAAGAGAATTGCTGGGTATGGATGGATGGAGGGGGGCAGGGGAGAGAAGAGAATTGCTGGGTATGGATGGATGGAGGGGACAGGGGAGAGAAGAGAATTGCTGGGTATGGATGGAGGGGAGGGGAGAGGAGAGTTGCTGGACATGGGTGGATGGAGGGGAGGGCAGGGGAGAGGAGGGTTGCTGGACATGGATGGAGGGAAGGGCGGGAGAAAGGAGGGTTGCTGGACATGGATGGAGGGAAGGACAGGAGAGAGGAGGGTTGCTGGACATGGATGGAGGAGAGGGAAGGGAGAGAGAAGAAATGCTGGACATGGATGGAGGGGATGGAAGAGTGAGGAAGGAGATGAGATGAGGGAAAAGGAAGAGAGGAGAAAAACTGCATATGGATGAAGAAAATAGGCAGAAGCTGGATCCACTGGACAGTCAAGTCTGCGGAGGACCCAGCTTTTACTTACGGATATAGAGCAAGAAATGAAGAAGAAAGGTGGAAAGTAAAGAAATAAATGGAAAGAAAGATCTGGAAATGGAGTTAAGAGGACAGATAGCAGCAGAATCAGGTACTGGGCCAGCATGATCAGAAAAACAAAGTCACCAGACAACAAAGGTAGAAAAAATCATTTTATTTTCATTATAGTGTTTGGAATATGTCCACTTTGAGAATCAGGTGCTCAACATTAAAAGTTTATATTTATTTATTTATTTATTTATTTATTTATTTATTTATTTATGGCATTGTATCCCACATTAAACATGAGTTAGATTGGAACCTGGGATCATTTAATGTTTTTTTTTCCTGGAGAGAGTAATGCATTGCCACCCCTCCCCCAGGCTTTCTCCCCGGCTATAGCCAGCTGTGCAATTTTGAGGGGAGGTGGACGGGGGGGGGGGGGGGGGGCGCAGAGGTGGACCGGGGAGAGAGCCTGTTGGTAAACATTTACCAGCACACCACTGTCTAGTGCCCACCCATCCAACCTGTTGGCCCACCCAAAAATAGACTTCTGGCTACGCCACTGCCCTGTTAACATATAAAGGGTAGAGGCTGGGTTACCGAGGCTTTTTCCCTTTCTCATATTTTGCACTACACAGGAATAGTATAGTATACTAAGTATTTTGCAGTTATACAAGAGAGGGGGGTTGTTGTATATTGGATATTATATACTCTCTTATCCTTTGAGTATTGAACCATAATCGTTCTCCTCCCAGACTTTAATGAACCACCAACAAGCAATTGCAGCAGACTGCAGAAATTTTCTTTGGCTTTCCTTTATTCATATTTGTCTTGTAACTGCACTGGGCTGCTGATTTGCACTTTATAGAGAAACAAGCACTGATAACATGTCTTCAATTGCTGCTGAAAATGTCTGGCAAACCTTTAAGATATCCTAAACCCCATGTCTTGCCTCAGGTTTCATCAGTGCAGGATTAAGGGACAGGCACATGCCTAAGACCCAAATGTTTAGGAGAAACCCTCTCTGATGTTTTAATTTAATGGCTTTCAAAGCAGATTTTTGCCCTGGTGAGCCAGCTGCTGACAGAAAAAAAAGAGCTAAAGAATGGGGATGGGACTAGAGTCACCACTGCCCACAGAAGTCTGACTATTCTCCCCGTACCTGTACATTATCCTCCAGTCATCAGGAGGAGACAGTGAACAACACCCATCTTCTTCTGCTTCCTTCTTTGCAGTCAAAACCACATAAGCTCATTTCTGGGAGCCTTTCAATGTCTTTAAATTATGATGGTGGGCCGTTCTAGTCTTGCTGTTGGTCAGGGTTCCCCTTTATCCAACCAGAGTTTCTCACACCATCCCAATTGCCACTTATATAGACAGCAACTGTTCCTAAATTCAGCCTGAGTTTATTTAGCCACACAGGAGACTTTCACGCTTATTTTCGAAAGAGAAGGCCTTCTCGCAAGGTCGTCCAAATCAGCATAATCGAAAGCCGATTTTTTGACACCCTCGACTGCTTTCTGTCGCAGGGACAACCAAAGTTCCCGGGGGCATGTCGGCAGGGTAGCGAAGGCGGGACTGGGGCATGATTAGGAGATGTTCGTCCTCGGCTGATAACATAAAAAGGGCGTCCCTGACGAGCACTTGGCCGACCTTACTTGGTCCATTTTTTTCACGACCAAGCCTCAAAAAGGTGCCCGAACTGACCAGATGACCACCGGAGGGAATCGGGGATGACCTCCCCTTATTCCCCCAGTAGTCACTAACCCCCTCCCACCATAAAAAACAAGTTTAAGAATACTTTTTTGCCAGCCTCTATGCCAGCCTCAAATGCCATACTCAGATCCATCGCAGCAGTATACAGGTCCCTGGATAAGTTGTAGTGGGTGCAGTGTACTTCAGGCAGGCAACCCTGGGGGGGGATTGGGGGGGCTCAGCACCCAAGGTAAGGGAGCTATGACCTGGGAGCAATTTGTGAAGTTCACTGCAGTGCCCCCTAGGGTGCCCGGTTGGTATGCTGGCATGTGAGGGGGACCAATGCATTACAAATACTGGCTCCTCCCATGACCAAAGGGCTTGGATTTGGACGTTTTTGAGATAGACATCTTTGGTTTCCATTATCGCCGAAAACTGAGGACGACCATCTGAAAAATGACCTAAGGATGACCATCTCTAAGGTCTACCTAAATGTCAAGATTTGGGCGTCCCCAACCATATTATCGAAACAAAAGATGGACGTCCATCTTGTTTTGATAATACACGTTGCCCCGCCCCTTCACGGCACCGTCCTTAGAGTTGGGCGTCCTTAGAGATGGTCATCCCCGTTCGAAAATGCCCCTCTTTATCACTTTCAGCTCCACCTCCCCTGTCAATCAACTCATAAACCCACTTTCTTTCTGCAACATATTTAAACACCACTCCCCTTGAGCAAGGCCTTGGTCCCGCCCAGGGACATACCAGCTCTCCCACCCAGTGATATCCAGAGAGCTGACACCATTCAGTAATCCCCAAATAATGGGGATTACAATAGAACGTAAGAATAGTCATAATGGGTCAGACCAATGGTCCATCTAGCCCAGTATTCTGCTTCCAACGGTGGTCATTTCAGGTTACAAGTACCTGACAGAATCCCAAAGGGTTTATTCTCCCTGGGTTTATTTATTTATTTGTTACATTTGTACCCCACATTTCCCCACCTATTTGCAGGCTCAATGTGGCTTACATAGTACCATGAGGCGTTAGTCGCCTCCAGTGATGAAACAAACACAAAGTGATGTTATTATCAAAGAGGTTGATGTGTTACAAACATATTAGGAGAATCGTAGAGAAGAAGGGTTATAAAGTGTTCATTATGGCTTTGGTTTCGTTGTGTTGCTGGGTTCAGGCACCTAAGTTGGGTCAGTAGGGTATGCCTTTTCGAACAGGTTGGTCTTTAGTGATTTCCGGAGTTGTACGTTGTTTTAATGGCTTTCGGTAGTGCATTCCACAGTTGCGTGCTTATATAGGAGAAGCTGGATCCGTAAATTGATTTGTACTTGAGTCCTTATCAGCTAGGGTAGTGAAGATTTAAGTATGTTTGTGATAGTCCGATTGTGTTTCTGGTTGGCAGGTCTATAAGGTTGGTCATATATCCCGGGGCTTCGCCATAGATAATTTTGTGGACCAGGGTGCAGACTTTGAAAGTTATATGTTCCTTGATTGGGAGCCAATGCAGTTTTTCTCGGAGGCTTTCGAATCGTGATTTTCCAAATATAAGCCTGGCTGCTGTGTTTTGAGTGGTCTGTACATGTCGCTTCTTCCTCTATAACATTAGCAAAATTCGCCCTTTCCTCTCTGAGCACACCACCCAAACTCTCATCCACTCTCTCATTACCTCTCGCCTTGACTACTGCAACCTACTCCTCACTGGCCTCCCACTCAGCCATCTATCCCCCTTCAGTCCATTCAGAACTCTGCTGCACGTCTTATCTTCTGCCTGGACAGATATACTCACATCACTCCTCTCCTCAAGTCACTTCACTGGCTTCCGATCAGGTACCGCATACAGTTCAAGCTTCTCCTACTAACCTACAAATGCACTCGATCCACAGCCCCTCCTTACCTCTCTACCCTCATCTCCCCTTACATTCCTACCCGTAACCTCTGTTCTCAAGACAAATCCCTCCTGTCAGTACCCTTCTCCACCACCGCCAACTCCAGGCTCCGCCCTTTCTGCCTCACCTCACCTCATGCGTGGAACAAACTCCCTGAGCCCATACGCCAGGCCCCCTCCCTGCCCATCTTCAAATCATTGCTCAAAGCCCACCTCTTCAATGTCGCCTTCGGCACCTAACCACCACACCTCTACTCAAGAAATCTAGACTGCATCAACTTGACATTTTGTCCTTTAGATTGTAAGCTCCTCTGAGCAGGGACCGTCCTTCTTTGTTGATCTGTACAGCGCTGCATAACCCTAGTAGCGCTCTAGAAATGTTAAGTAGTAGTAGTAGTAGTCTGTAGTTTCTTTATGAGTTGCTCTTTGCATCCCGCATAAATTCCATTGCAGTAGTCTGCATGGCTTAGTACCATTGATTGTATTAGGTTATGGAATGTTGCCCTCGGGAAGAATGGTTTCACGCGTTTGAGTTTCCACATTGAGTGGAGCATTTTCTTAGTTATGGAGTTAACTTGGCTCTCGAGTGTAAGGTTCCAGTCGATTATGACACAGAGGATTTTCAAGCTATCTGAAATAGGGAGGGTGTGGTCTGGGGTGACTAGGTTTGTGGGTATGTTCATGTTATATTGGGATGAGAGGATGAGGGAGTGTGTTTTTTCTGTATTGAGTTTTAGTTGGAATGCATTTGCCCGTGAGTTCATGGTGTCCAAGCCGAGGTTGATTTCATTGGTGATTTCTGTCAGATCATGTTTGAAGGGGATGTAAATTGCAACGTCGTCTGCATAGGTGAATGGGTTGAGGCCCTGGGTGGATAATGTTATGGTTTACCATGTCAAATGCACTGGACATGTCGAATTGGAGGAGAAGTATGCTTTTCCCTGTTGCTATTTCCTGCTTGAATTTGGCCAGGAGGGTGGTGAGCACAGTTTCATTCTCTCCCTGGCCCTCAGACTTTCTGTTTCTGAGGTATGTGCATTTGCCAGTGATTTAGTGCAGCTGCTGTCCACTTTGCCAGAGGGCAAGTGTTCAAATAATATCCCTTGCCAGCCAATCCTGTTAATTAACCACGTGTTTGAGGAGCAGGACCGCATCCCAGTTTGCCAGTGCTACATAATAACAAATGCTGGCGTCATATCCTACCATTCTACTGTTATCATTCCTTGTAATCACAGTAAAATAAATGTTTGAAGTTTTGGAAAGCTCAGCCTGCAGTGAGTCTTCTATAGAAATCATTATTGAACAGCTTGCTTGTTCTCACTGATTCAGAAAAATAAGTTCAAGACAAGTGTTTTATTTAAAAACAAAACAAAAACCAAAGTAAATATAGAAAAAAAAGGAGAAGGGAGGGTATGAACACAACAAGAAGGTAACTGATTGGGGGGGGGGGGTGTATGATAGGGGTCTACAAAATCCTGATTGGTGCAGAACAGTTAAAAGTGAATCATTTTTTTTACTCTTTCAAAAAGTACAAAGACTAAGGGCCTCTCATTGAAGTTACATGCGAATAGGAGGAAATATTTTTTCTCTTAACAAATAGTTAAGCTCTGGAACTCTGTGCTGGAGGATGGAGTAGCAGCAGTTAGCATATCTGGGTTTAAAAAAGGTTTGGACAAGTTCCTGGAGGAAAAGCCCATAGTCTGCTTTAGAGATAGACTTAGGAAAGCCAGTGCTTGCCCTGGGATTGATGCATGAAATCTTGTTACTATTTGGGATTCTGCCAGGTACTTGTGACCTGGATTGGCCACTTGGAAATAGGATAGTGGGCTAGATGGACCACTGGTCCATTCCAGTATGGCTGTTTTTATGTTCTAAGCAGGAAAGCTGAGAACAAATTTTTAGAAGGATAGATAGAACTCCTGCTCCATAGCCCTCCTCCTTTATTTAAATGGATTCATAAGTACAGCAGACAGCGAAACCTTCCAAGCCATTAAGTGTAAGCTCTTTGACTTTTTCTGTTTCTGGTATCTACACTTTTCTTCTGCATTCTATTCAACTATGTAAAACTTCCTTGAAAACAATTCCACTAATGTCTTGCCACTCTGACCTACTACTGCAATGACTATCATTTATTATTACTACAGTGCTACTAGAGATACACAGTGTTAAGGAGTACATATAAGCGATGGTCTCTGCTTCATGGAACTGGAGACACACGGGATAAACAAGAAGCTAGGAGAAATTCATCTAACATGGAAAAAAGGTTAAAAATAAGACAAACATTAGAGTTTTGTTTTAGCCTGGCCATTTAAATCACCTATCCGGGGTTAACTGGGCATTTTCAACAGCACATAACCAGATAGCGCTGTTGAAAATGCTTGGTTAGCAGAAACGTAGCCAGACTTGGTATTTTGGATGGGTCCAGAGGTAAATTGGATGGGTCCTTCCACATGCATGTGCTCCCTTCCCCCCAAACATACACCAAAAAAATCTTCCTGGAGATATTTTTTAAGAATATAAGAGATTTTTATTTACTTACTCCACATCTTCTCCCTCTTCTCTGCAGCGTCCCGGCATCTGCGCTCCTTTCTCTGAACTCCATCCCTCCCCGATATTGGTACAGGCATCCTTGGCGCCTGCAGTGATTCATTCTCACTGCTTGTGCCAGCCCTGCAGGCTTCCGTCTGCCATGTCCCGCCCTCGCTGATGTCATTGCCTGTTTCCTGTCTAGTGGAACGTGGCAGATGAAAGCTTGTGGGGCCGGCACAAGCAGTGAGAATGAATCACTGCAGGCATTGAGGACACCTGTACCGACACCGAGGAGGAGTTCAGAGACTGGAGTGCAAATGCTGGGATGCTGCGGAGGAGAGGGGGGAAGAGAGCAGTGTGGCACTGCAGCTGGGTGGGCCTGAGCCAAGATTGGGTGAACTTGTGCCCACCCAGGCCTACCCGTAGCTACGCCACTGCTGGTTAGTACACAAGCTAAAACCGGCTACTTTGGGGGTTTTGGAGGGGAGGGGGTGGAGTCAGCACTTAACCAGTTAAATTCAATATTCGGCACTTAACCGGTTAAAATTAACTGCATAAATAGGACCGCATAAAAGGTAGTCCTTTCTTTATGCGGTTCTTTAGAGTTGGTTATGTGCTGAACATCGCACTTAACCAGTTATATTTTGGCTGGCTCCATATATCTGGAAATTCAATGCCAGAGCCCGGACATAGCCTGGCAATGAATTTCTGGGTATAATACTGGTGGAGGTCATCAAAACACTGATCGCCCTCAGCAGAATATCAGACCCAATCCACCAGATTCTATATAGCGTGCCTAGAAACCCACGCTGAAATCCAAGCGTATTCTATAACAATGCACATAACTAAATTGGCTTAACAAGCTAATCAGCATTGATAACAGCTCTTAACAAGCAATAATGACCACTAATTGGCAATAATTAGAAATTATGCACACAACTCGTTAAGCATATTCTGTAATGCAGTGCACATAACTTCTAACGTGTGCAGGAAAAAAGGGTCTATGGGCGGGGAAATGGACATTTCGTGGGCATTCTGAAATTTACGTGCATAATTATAGAATATAGCCCAGTGCACCTAAATTTACACACTGGGATTTACGCCACATTTTCAGTAGTGTAACCGGAGGTGCGTAGTTTTAGACACTGGGATATTGAATAAGCGTATTCTGTATACCGTGCCTAAATCTAGGTTTGGGTTATAGAATATGCTTAGTCGGAACTGTTTTCAGCGCAGATTTTTTAGGCGCCATATATAGAATCTCCCCCAATGTGCCTAAATGTAGGCGTGATAAATTAATTTTGGAAGATACCAAAATATACAACACAGGGCAGCTTCAAAAGTTACGCCAACTAAAACCTGGTGTAAATCCCGATGCCTAAATAGTACTATGTTACTATTTATCCTCTTTGCTTCGGGGCTGATGCGCAGACCTCAGCTCTAACACAGGCACGAGCATCAGATGTCACCTGACCTACTGGCGCGTGCATGTGGCAACCTCTCAGCACTCAGTGCCAGTGAATCAGAGACAAATCTTACATGTGTGCACCAGAGTGTTCCAAGTTCCACCTTCCATTCTTTCCTTGCCTGCAGTGCTGTGGCTCAAATCCAGAGAGGGAATGAGAGAGCTGACCGGAATGGGTCTTGCGGAGACAAGTGGGGATGGGTAAGATTCCAGTGGGGACGGGTAAGATTTCTGTCCCCATGCAACTCTCTATTCTGGAATGAGGGGGCATAGGATGAAAGTGAAAGGGAATAGACTCATAAGTAACCTGAGGAAATACTTCTTCATGGAAAGTGTGGTATATTTGAGGCCCCCCTTTGGAAGTGGTGCAGATGAAAACTATCTGAATTCAAGAAAGATTGGGACAAGTACATAGGATCACTAAAGGAGTGAAAAGAGAGAGTAGACTGAATGGATGGGCAGACTGGATAAGCCATGTGGTCTTTATCTGGCTTCATTTTTCTCTGTCTCTATGTTCTATGTTAGTTTTTTCTGGATGTATTCTGATGATGAGCTAAACGATTTTCTTTACAAAAGATCTTGTATAGACATTCTGCTGCCTCTAAGTTACTTCTTCTTCACCCCTGCCATTAGTTTTCTATCCAGCTTATTTTCGAAAGAGAAAAACGCCTATAGTGCGACCTAAATCGGGAGATAGACGTTTGTCTCGTAAAGGCGCCCATATCGGTATAATCGAAAGCCGATTTTGGGCGTTTCCAACTGCACTCCGTCACGGAAACGAATAAAGTTGGCGGGGGCGTGTCGGAGGCGTGGTGGAGGCGGAACTAAATTTTTGATAACAATCAATAAAGGCGCTTATTGTTGTATCTGCTTTGTGCCTCTGTTCTATAACCTGTGGGCCTCATTCATCTCGCACACAACTCCAAAGGGGGTGTGGCCAAGGGGAGGGGCACGGGCAAGTCATGGGTATTCCCAGGATTTAGGCGCAGAGTTATAGAATATTTCCATTTCCACGCTTAAAGCTAGGTGTGAAAATGACTTAGAAAAGAAGAAAGAAGCAGACCTTATCTAGAAAATAGTTCATTTATTAGTCATTAAAAACTCCCAGAATTCAAAGGGACCAAGGAAGAGATGCATTCGTAATCAGCTCTCGTGAAGTTGTTGTTTGACAGCTGTTGGTAAGACTGTTCAGTGCAGAACTGCCTTTACAGAATTTGCACATAGGAGGAGACTAAGCATATTATATAAGCGGTGCCTATAGAATATGCTTAGTTGATACATCAGAGCCTAAATCTGCACGCCTCCTTTTACACCATTGAAAATGTGGCATAAATCCCAGCAAGTAGTTTTAGCTGCACTGGGCCATATTCTATAATTACATGCGTAAATTTCAGAATGCCCTGAAAATGCCCATAACCACACACCTTTTTGCCTGCGTGGATTAGAAGTTAGTCACACTGCATTGCAGAATGTGTTTAATGAGTTGTGTGCAGAAATTCTAATTACTGCCAATTAGTGCTCATTATTTTATTTTTTTTCATTACATTTGTACACCGCACTTTCCCACTCATAGCAGGTTCAATGCAGCTTGTATATACAGGTACTTATTTGTACCTGGGGCAATGGAGGGTTAAGTGACTTGCCCAGAGTCACAAGGAGCAGCCTGTGCCTGCAGTGGGAATTGAACCCAGTTCCCCAGGACCAAAGTCCACCACTCTAACCACAAGGCCACTCCTCCACTCTTGCTTGTTAAGAGCTGTTATCAATGCTGATTAGCATTTTAAGCCAATTAAGTTATGTGCTTTTATATAGAACTAGCCTTTGAGCCCATAAAAACGGGCTATTATAGGAAGGGGGGGTTGAAAGGCCTGCCCCCGCCGCCGAGTTTGCCGCTACCCCTCCCCCTCTGAATTCGCGCCCCCCCCCCCCCCCCCCCGAGCCGTCACCACCCACCTTCCACCCGGCCGGGCCCTCGCTCCGCTATTGAGCTGCCGACGTCGGCCTTCCTTCTTCTTCTCTGCCTGTCCCGCCCTCGTGTGACGTAACGTCGTCGAGGGCAGGACAGAGGCAGAGAAGAAGAAGGAAGGGCGATGTCGGCAGCTCAGCAGAGCTCAGTGCTGCGTTCCCGGACCCTCGCTGTTTCAATAGTGGAGCGAGGGCCCGACCGGGTAGAAGGTGGGTGGCGGTGGCGACTCGGGTGGGGGGAGCGTTAGACGGCAGTGTCCCTCCCTCAGAAATAAGCAATACAGACCCTCTCTGTTCCGCCCCCCATCATCACGTATTGACGCGGGGGCGGGGCAGAGAAGGTCTCTACTGCGCATTTGCGAGTGAGTACGACACTCGCCTTTTATATATATTGATATGCTTGGATTTCAATGCGGATCTCTAGGTGTGGTATACAGAATCCGGGGATTAGTGTGCATCATCCCAGCACCCATAGCAGCCAACTTTTCAAAATTATTGGGGGTGATAAGCCCAATGGAAATAACCCCTCCTTAGACACATACAACATAGTAACATAGTAGATGACGGCAGAAAAAGACCTGCACGGTCCATCCAGTCTGCCCAACAAGATAACTCATATTCGCTGCTTTTTGTGTATACCCTACTTTGATTTGTACCTGTGCTCTTCAGGGCACAGACCGTATAAGTCTGCCCAGCACTATCCCCGCTTCCCATCCACCAGCCCCTCCTCCCAACCACCAGCTCTGGCACAGACCGTATAAGTCTGCCCAGCACTATCCTCACCTCCCAACCACCAGCCCTGCGTCCAACCACTGGCTCTGGCACAGACCATACAAGTGTGTCCAGCACTATCCCTGCCTCCCAACCACCAGTCCCGCTTCCCACCACCGGCTCTGACACAGACCGTATAAGTCTGCCCAGCACTATCCCCGCCTCCCAACCACCAGCCCCGCCTCCCGATCTTGACTAAGCTCCTGAGGATCCATACAAGGAATTTTCTCAATATTGGGGGTGCTCAAGCAACCACAGCACCCACAGAGTCAGCTCCTATGCCAGCACCTAACTTTGGTTTCCCTGTACATAATTCCTCCCAAAGCGTGCACACTATTTGCAAAGAGAGCAGTCGTTCCTGATAGTGCATACATGTGTGAACCATTGCACATGAGTGAATAGTGCCTGCATGCAAGCAATATTGGGATAGAGTGCACCCTCTTTGGGCCATAGGGGGTCTTTTACTACAGCGTGGCTCGAGTTATCTGCAGCAGGGTCCATAGGAATAAAATGGGCCCTGCTGCAGATAACTCGAACTAAGCTTTAGTAAAAGACCCCCGTGGAGGGGCATAATCGAACGTGAACGCCTATCTCCATGGGCGTCTATGTCCGAAAACGGGTACGTGAAGAGGCGAGACAGACCGTATTTTCAAAAAATGGACGTTTTTCAGCTGGGCATTTGTTTTTTTTTAGCGATAATGGAAACTAAAACGCCCAGCTCAAAAACGTCCTAATCCGAGCCATTTGATCGTGGGAGGGGCCACGATTCGTAGTACACTCGCCCCCCTGACATGCCAGGACACCAATTGGACACCCTAGAGGTCAGTGCGGTGGACTTCAGACAATGCTCCCACATGCATAGCTCCCTTACCACGGGTGCTGAGCACCCAACCCCCCTCCCCTAAAACCCACTACCCACAAATGTACAACACTACCATAGCTCTTAGGAGTGAAGGGGGCACCTACATGTGGGTACAGTGGGTTTTGGAGACCTCCCATTTACCAGCACAAGTGTTACAGGTGGGGGGGGGGAGGGAATGGGCCTGGGGCCACCTGGCTGAAGTGCACTGCGGTACCCACAAAAGGTGCTCCAGGGACCTGCATACACGCAGGCCTCTAGGACTTGTTGCTGCTATATAACATTGGCACACCAGTTGACACCTGAAGACTAATCTCTCCGAAAATGTCCTTTATTGGAATAAGCACGCTTACTCACAGTTAACTGCAGATCAGAGGTTGTGCCCCACTGACAACGAGTCTCCCTGGTACTGAGATTAGCAGTAGGTCAGAGCTGGCAGAATGGTGTACAATGCCCTCTTTCAGCCACATTCAAGGTAAGAACTAAGTTCTATAATGTGGCTAACACGTGAAAGGGATCTCTCCTCGGCCGATAACCACGCCCCAGTTCCGCCTTCACCATGCCTCCAACACGCCCCCATCAACTTTACCCATTTCTGCGACAGATTGCAGTTGGAAACGCCCAAAATCGGCTTTCGATTATACCGATTTGGGCGCCCACGAGAGAAAGACGCCCATCTCCCGATTTGGGTCGCAATATAGGCATTTTTCTCTTTCGATTATAAGCAGGATAGTGTGTCTATCTATAAATTAAGTATATACAGCATTAGGAGAAAAGTGCATAGTGGAATCCATGTGTATTGAGACTAACGTGTCCAAGATAAGAATAATGTATGGACGAAAAACATGTCAAATGGATTTAATAACATTATTCACCCTTAATTCTTTCTTAGCATTCATGCCACAATAATTTCCTGTGGCAACACTTGTACATTAACCAGGTCTTTTTCAAGGTAAGACATTGAGTTTTATTTTTCCTATTAGTGGTCGCTAAACCTAGCACTCATCCATTTATTCAATGCAGCGTCCACTAAGTACACTCCTGGATTGCAGTTCATTATTTGGAGGAGCAGCCCAGTGGTTAATGCAGCGGACTTTGATCCTAGGGAACTGGGTTCAATTCTCACTATAGCTTCTTCTGACTCTGGGCAAGTCATTTAACCCTCTATTGCCCCAGATACAAATAAGTACCTGTATATACTATGTAAACCGCTTTGAATGTAGCTGCAAAAACCACAGAAAGGCGGTATATCAAATCCCATTCCCTTTCCCTTTCCCCACCTCTAACAATTTAGGCTACTCCTGCATAAGTGGGAATAATGGTACAATCTATTACTAGAGCTTCAGAACGTAGAAGTTTCTATCTAGTAAGCTGCTGAATCAGAGAGAAGGTTATAGTAATTCAAGGAAAGGAACACTTATTCATTGATTTATTTATGTCTTCTATTTTATACTGCTCCATTTGCGAAGCCCTAGGTGGTATACTCCATGATAAATACAATAGTTATAAAAATAATATGAATGACAAAAAAAGGCAAGCAGAAATCTCTTATGAAGGTGAACTGGAGTGAAAAGATAAGCGCTGGACCTATGATACAACTTAAAATGGAAATTGCTTCTGCAACTGATCTAGGCACAGTTCAATTCAGATTACATCAGCTCATGATGAGCAAACTGGGAAGTAAAACCCTTTCTGGCATGATCACAGCTCCTGACCTTCAAAGCTGCCTGCTGAGCTGTTAAACATTATTTTCTGCCTGCACAAAGGAATTTTCTGAGGAACTATTCATTCATCACTTATACCAGCTCTGCATGAGAAGGGCAGATTGTGACCTCCAGAGAGTGAGGGCACAATAGATCTTTCTGTAACAGGTGTTATTGCTGTTCAATATTTAGGAAATGCAGATGGAAAGGGAGTGGGTGTCAGATTCCATATAGGAATTTGTATGAATATGTACTCTAAGTATTTGTAGTCACTGCTGGGTACACTGTATGGATCATATTCATCTTTATTTGTTGTCATTTGCTATGTTCCCATATTTGGCTCTTAAAATAGTTTTAGACCAGTCTGTATCCACTGATTTTATTATTTTTCTTTGAATTGACCTATTGTCAATATATACGATTTTTCAAGGCAAAAAAATCAAAAAGTAACATAGTAGAGGACAGTAGAAAAGGACCGATTGACCTACTGTATCTAGTCTGGCTACTTATTCTTGTTTACACTGCTGAGGGTGTATCCCTGCTGCCAGCCCTAATTATTTTGTAGTCTTCCTTCTTTGTATGCCACCTTCTTTGGTGCATTAGCCTCTTAGAACCCCTCTATAGTTTACCCTATAGGCAACAGGGCCAGCCAAACCTTTAGGCAAGACTAGGCAGTCGCCTAGGGTAGCAACTTCGGCGAGCAGCTGCAGTCAAAGCAAAACAGCTATACAAACTCAAATAACTTCATTGTGTATTTTTACCTGCAGGAAGAATGGACAATTTTCAAATAGTGCACTTACCCACAAATAACAACTTTTGATATTTAAAATAATATTCTCTTCAGGGGAAGGCAGATTAAGGGCCTGAAAGTTAATGGGGGAGGAGGAGCAGAAGGCTGAAGGGTTGCCTAGGGTGCTCAGTATTCTTGCATTGCCCCTGATAGGCAGTCCCACTTAATGATTAATTTTCACAAATCTCTGAAGACACATCTCTTCAACAAAGCCTACAAAGAGAACCCTTAATTACACAAGACTACCACACTAACCCACCCAGCTATCAAAATCCACCTCTTACACTAACCTATCTACAGGGCCGTGCCGATGCGGTAAGCGGGGTAAGCGCCGCAGGGGGGCGCCCACCTCTGGGGGGCGCCCACCTCTGGAGGGCGCCGCCGCGGTGCTTACTCTCGCCCCGCGCCGCCGAGGCCTTTAAATCTTTTACCTGGTCGCAGCAGCGTCAGTGAAAGCGCTGCCGACGTCTCCCTTCCCTTGCACTCATTGGTTCCCTCAGTGTCCCGCCTTCTAGAAGAAGGCGGACACTGAGGGAACCAAGAGCGCGAAGGGAGATGTCGGCAGCGCTCCGCTTTCACTGACGCTGCTGCGACCGGAAGTAAAAGATTTAAAGGCCCCAGGGTGCGGAGGAAAGAGCAGAGGCATAGGCGCCCCGTATAAGAGGCTTGGGGAGGCTAAGCCTCCCCAGCCCAACCATGACCTTTAAAACCGGCTCCGGTCCCCACCTGGCAGTGTTGACGGCGTCCCCTGTGCCTTTGAGCAGCTTACCGGCACACGCAGCACTTCTCTTGTTTCTCCTCTTCGTTGCCGTCGCGTCGTCCCACCCCCCCCTTCACGCGATTTGCGAACCGCGCTGCCGCTTAGCACTGCTTAAAAAAAAAATTTACACGTCAGCAGGAACAGGCTGCTTCAGCCAATCCCAGGAGCCTTCCTTCAGCCCTTGGGCGGAACACGCTGAAGGAAGGCCCCTGGGATTGGCTGAAGCAGCCTGTTCCTGCTGATGTGTAATTTTTTTTTTAAGCAGTGCTAAGCGGTTCGCGAATCGCGTGAAGGGAGAGGACAATTTGCTGGAAATGGAGGGGAAGGGAGAGAGAGGAGGATTGCTGGTTATGGATGGAGGAGGGAAGGGCAGAGAGGGACAAGGATGGACATGGGGGCCCACGGAGAGGACAATTTGCTGGAAATGGAGGGGAGGGGAGAGAGGAGGATTGCTGGCTATGGATGGAGGAGGGAAGGGCAGAGAGGGACAAGGATGGACATGGGGGCCCACGGAGAGGACAATTTGCTGGAAATGGAGGGGAGGGGAGAGAGGAGGATTGCTGGCTATGGATGGAGGAGGGAAGGGCAGAGAGGGACAAGGATGGACATGGGGGCCCACGGAGAGGACAATTTGCTGGAAATGGAGGGGAGGGGAGAGAGGAGGATTGCTGGCTATGGATGGAGGAGGGAAGGGCAGAGGGGGACAAGGATGGACATGGGGGCCCACGGAGAGGACAATTTGCTGGAAATGGAGGGGAGGGGAGAGAGGAGGATTGCTGGCTATGGATGGAGGAGGGAAGGGCAGAGGGGGACAAGGATGGACATGGGGGCCCAGGGAGAGGACAATTTGCTGGAAATGGAGGGGAGAGGAGAGAGGAGGATTGCTGGCTATGGATGGAGGAGGGAAGGGCAGAGAGGGACAAGGATGGACATGGGGGCCCACGGAGAGGACAATTTGCTGGAAATGGAGGGGAGGGGAGAGAGGAGGATTGCTGGCTATGGATGGAGGAGGGAAGGGCAGAGAGGGACAAGGATGGACATGGATGGGAGGACAGGACCCAGGGAGAGAGAAGAAATTGCTGGAAATGGATCTAGAGCAAGAAATGAAGAAGAAAGGAGGAAAGTAAAGAAATAAATGGAAAGGAAGCCCTGGAAATGGAGTTAAGAGGACAGATAGCAGCAGACTCAGATACTGGGCCAGCATGATCGGAAAAAGAAAGTCACCAGACAACAAAGGTAGAAAAAAATCATTTTATTTTCATTTTAGCGTTTGGAATATGTCTACTTTGAGAATTTACATCTGCTATCTTATTTTGCAATGTATAGCAATTTGTTTCTAAGAATATTGCTGACAATTCCTGTCAGTGTAGCAAGTGGTGAGCGATCATTTTCACCGGGGGGGGGGGGGGGGGCGCCAACTGATAGTCTGCAGGGGGGCGCCAGAGACCCTAGGCACGGCCCTGCCTATCTAACATCTTCTTCTCCAAGTCCTCATCCAACTTCTGTTTATTACTGATTGTATCTAAGATCCTGTCATGACTATGTCATAACAAAACTCTGTAAGCCACATTAAGCCTGCAAATAGGTGGGAAAATGTGGGGTACAAATGCAATAAATAATAATAATAATGAAAACCTCTAGATCAAGGATGGGCAACCTCAGTCCTAGAGGGCTGCAACCCATTCAGGTTTGTAGAATTTCCCCAATGAATATGCATATCCCCAATGAATATGCAAAAGACCTATTTGCATACAATGGAGGTGGTGCATGCAAATAGATCTCCTGCATATTCATTGGGGAAACCCTGAAAATTTGACATGGTTGCATCCCTTGAGGACCAAGGTTGACCATGAAGAATCCTTGCACCACCTGAAGTCATTGATATAAGTATTTTTGTCTGTTCATTGTGGTACAGTATTTACGATGATAGCTCACAAGACAATTCACTGACCAAAATACATCAGTGTGATTACTCTCCCATGCACTTGAAATGACCATGCTACCCCACTATTAGCACAACATCACTGATTCCCCATTACTCATTGCATTAAAAACATAAGATTTTGATGCTGATTCACAAGATTCTCTATTTAGGGATCCCCTTCTACTTGTCTTCTCTTATCACCCCGAAAATGTCCTCATAGTCTACTACAGTCTTCCGCTGAACACCATCCCACCATTCCTCCCATTTATTGATGTAGATTAGAATCAACACGTCATTCCACATTCTTTTACATCACACCCTCACTCTTGAACTCCCTTCCCCCAGCCATTGGAGTTGAACAATCATATCCTAGATTTAGGACTGCCTTGAAGGCTTATCTTTTTACTATGGCCTTCTGTGATGGGTTGTAGGCTTGATTGGGTCAGTGGTTAGTATCGAGTTCTTTCCCTCACTGCCCTATACTTACTCTTTCCTTCTTTTCTTTTCATCTGTTCTGTCTCCCAATTGTAGTTCTTTTCTATCCCAACGTTTGTAAGCCACTTTGATTTTAGTTGAAAGGGAATATAAACATAATATAAATACATCAGAACTTGCCAGAAAAATCTATATAAAATTCCAAGACTTAACAGAGGGAACAAATGTTTAATTAGCTTGTCTAGTTGCAAAGTACATGTGGGTTTTCAGGTGGTTTCCTTTTGAAAATTAGGCCCCACAATTTGTGCGTGTTCTAATGGCACATAATGTGCACCTCCTGAGTGGATGACTAGTACAAAGATGTGCACTCTATTCCCAAACTAAATATGACCCCGAAGTGCTTCCTTTTACCCTGGTAAAAGTATGTGCACTGTGGAAGCCCATGCATAGTCTTAACTGGACTGAGGAATAGTATTGAAAGGTGTTCTTACAGTGAGGTAAAGTCAGTGCTAAAACAGTCAGTGGGAGGCTTCAAATTCAGGTTGCTGAATCCCTTGGTAAATTAAAGGCTCACTTTTTACCACACCTTGAAACTTCTCCGCTATAAAGGCTTTAGGGCATGCCTAAGCCGTTATAGAATACAAACACAGAGCTGCAGTAGCATTCTGAAGTTTAAGTGTGCCCACTTGCATTAAGTCAATGGCTAGCTTAAGCTGGCACACCTAAATACACCATGACTGTGCACAAAAGTGATAATATTCTGTAAGTTGTGTCTGTTGCTTGGCGATACGTTCATGGCCCACCAATGCTTCCCATATGCATGCTCTCCTCACAGTTACTTGCTAAGTGATTGTGGTGCATACATTATAGAATAGCGCCTTGAACTTATCCCCCGGATTCTATGTACATCGCCAAAGGTGAGTGCCCAAATTTGGGTATGGAGCCCTGATTCACATGTATAACTAATTAGTCATATGGGTGCTAACAACCAGTTTATTGGCATTAATAGAGTTCATTGCCACTAATTTGGATTTACGTGCACATCTGCCCTAGGCCCTATTCCATAACCCTGCATGCCCAAAGTATCTTGCGTGCAACCCTAAAGGAGGTTTGGCCATGGAAAGGGCATGGGTTGGTCAGGGATGTTCCACATATTTAGGTGCAGTGTAATAGAATTTGGGGGTTACGTGCTTAACTTGCATGTCAGCATTTACCGACACACACAGAAGAACAAACAACCTCTGCACATGTAGAACCAGGCAAACAAGCACAGCGAAGGAGACAAAGAAGATGATGTCAAAAACAACTAACGGACTCAGAGAGTTCACATCAGAAGTTTATTTCATATTAAGTACTGGACTCGACAAGAATCATGTTTTGGCCAATGAGACCTGCTTTAGGAGTCCCTGTAATTTCTGAAAGTGCTAGAGAACCTGTAAGCAATGTATCGATAAGAGAGTAGCCAAAACACACTTACTCATCTGGAATGCAGAGTAGCCAGACACTGATGTCATAAGTAAAAAAACATCAAAATGATGTGAACTCTCTGAGTCCATTAGATGTTTTTGACATCATCTTCTATGTCAGCATTTACACCAGGTTCAGCAAGTGTAAGTCCTTGCTCCCAAAGTTGAGCACAGGAATCCGCTCTAAGCGCTATCCTACAAAAGGCGCTCTGCCTGGAATGCTCTTTATAGAATAACACAGCGTGGAATTTTCCTCCTGCCATACCCGGCAACTGGCATTGAATTTCCGGGGGGGGGGGGGGGGGGGTTGAGTTGTCTGAACATAGCCACTTAAGCCGATATTCATCAGCTGACCGGCTAAATTAAAGTGATCAAAGATAGACCTGCTATTTATGTGGGTCTACCTGGCCACTAAATATATTGGCACTAACCAGCTATGTTGAGCGACATAGCTGGTGACTGGGCTAGCCACTAAGCGGTAATATTCAGCTGAGATAGCTGGTTTTCCCACCCTGAATATTAGCGCTTAGCCGACTTTAGGCTATTTAACTGGCCAGCAACTGTTCCTGGTTTGTTAAATAGTGCTGAACATGAGGTGTTATGTGCTTAAGAGGGGCATAATCGAACGGGGTGCCCAAGTTGTCATGAGGGCGTCCTCGCAGGACGGCCCCACGAAGGGGCGGAAAAACCCATATTATCGAAACAAGATGGGCGTCCATCTTTCATTTCGATAATAAGATCAGGGACGCCCAAATCTCAACATTTAGGTCAACCTCAGAGATGGTCGATCTAAATGTTGAGATGGTCGACCTTAGAGATGGTCGTCCTCGGTTTTTGTCCATAATGGAAACTGAGGATGCCCATCTCAAAAACGACCAAATCTAAGCCCTTTGGTGGTGGGAGGAGCCAGAATTCGTAGTTCACTGGTCCCCCTGACATGCCAAGACACCAACCGGGCACCCTAGGGGGCACTGCAGTGGACTTCACAAATTGTTCCCAGGTGCATAGCTCCCTTACCTTGGGTCTTGAGCCCCCCAAGCCCTCCCCCAAAACCCACTCCCCACAACTGTACACCACTACCATAGCCCTAAGGGGTGAAGGGGGCACGTACATGTGGGTACAGTGGGTTTTGGAGGGCTCACATTTACCACCACAAGTGTAACAGTTGGGGGGGATGGGCCTGAGTCCGCCTGCCTGAAGTGCACTGCACCCACTAAAACTGCTCCAGGGATCTGCATACTGCTGTCATGGAGCTGGGTATGACATTTGAGGCTGGCATAGAGGCTGGCAAAAATTTTTCTTTTACTTTTTTTTAGGGTGGGAGGGGGTTGGTGACCACTGGGGGAGTAAGGGGAGGTCATCCCCGATACCCTCCGGTGGTCATTTGGTCAGTTCGGGCACCTTTTCACAGCTTGCTCATCAGGGACACCCTTCTTTTTTCCATTATTGGCCGAGGACGCCCATCTCTTAAGCACGCCCCAGTCCTGCCTTCTCTACGGTGCCGACATGCCCCCGTGAAATTTGGTCGTCCCCGCGATGGGAAGCAGTTGAGGACGCCCAAAATTAGCTTTCGATTATGTCGATTTGGGTGACCCTGAGAGAAGGACGCCCCTCTCCCGATTTGTGTCAGAAGATGGGTGCCCTTCTCTTTTGAAAATAAGCCTGCAAGTGTCAATTATCAGTGCTTTTGATGCAAGTAAGTGCTATTATGATTTAACATAGGCACCAAGTTAAAAAATGAGCAGGATAATTCTCTTTCTCTCGCCAAGGTCACTGAACGCAGTCTCCACTGCATGCCCAGTTAGTTATTAGTAGCTTAGAGAGCATAAGCTTGAATCAGAAGCCACATATACTGCTTCCCCTATTTCTGATTACTGGGCCTTACCAAGCGTTCTCTTGACCACAGCATGAACAAAGCAGTAAATATCCTGTTAATTGCTCGGCAGTAAGTCTCGTTTTATATTTTGTTTTGAAAGCTGAAAAAATTAAAGTGTGGCATCCTTAAAACTGATTGCTTTACATGCTCATCCACCTAAAGAGGGTGATATATTTTATGAGTGGAATACTTGCATGTCTGTAGTTTTAAAAATGTATTGAAAATTATGCACAATAATGGATAATACTGGCATTCATAAAAGACATTGATGGATTTTTCTACATTCTGCTTTCCAGTGATAGAAGAGAATGGCATCTTTTTCATAAAATGCCACTTATTTTCATACTAACATTGACAGAACCCCCCCCCCCCCCCCCCCCCCAATAATCCCATCCAGCTTGCCCAGTAATTAATTTTCATTTGTTAAGCAGAAATGAGTGAGACACCTAAGAGGGTGTCCTGGGAAGAAGAGCTCAGAATTTAGTATTAAAGTCCAGAGTATATATGGCTCTTCCTATGTGCAGTGGTCTCTTCGGCTCCTCATTTTGTTTTTTGCACTCAGCCAAATGGATGCAAAACAGAGGTCTCCTGTAAAACTTTTAAAATTGTCATTGTCTTTATGCTGTTTTTATCAGTTCATTTCTTGTTTCCTTTAAAAAAAAAAAAATCAGGTTTCATTCTGTAATGTAGCCAAAGTTCGGTTTTAGACTTTGCCCAGAATGCAACAGAGAGATCCAGAATTTCAATATGGATACCAAGTGGCTCTGGATCCTGAGCATGATCAGGACTGTAAACATTGTGCAGAAGTGGCCTAATGGTTAGGGTTGTGGACCTGGGCAACTGGGTTTGACTCCTGCTACTGCCTGATGGTCGGCAGTGGGTTGAATTCCTTCTGTAGTTCTGTGTGACCCTGGGCAAGTCACGTAATTCTCCGTTACCCCAGCTATAACAGTAGTACAATGTACTACCTAGACTGTGAGCCCAATAGGAACATACTTAGTACCTGTAAAGTGAAACTGTAAACCACTTAGGTCTAAGCAGTGTATAAATACACCCGTATGGGGATATTATCTCAATTATCTTTGAGAGCATTTTAATGCCAACAAAAAAGCTGCTGTTTAAAGAACTTCATAAAAAGAACGACATGCCAGTTGAGAATTTTCCATAGAAAGGCCATCAGCCTCTGCCAGTGACCATCAGACAGTTGTAGCAGAAAAGTACCCCCAAGGTTTCCAGACTCACAGAGCGGCCACTTTTGGGAGTGCCTGCAAAAGCCTAAGGAACAGCTATTCATCAACCTCAATTGAAGCACAGACAAAGTATAAACATGCCAGTGCAGACACTTCTGCCACTAAGAGGAGGTGTACTGTCTTACTTTCTGCATACTACAGGGAGCTCTGTGCCAGTACCTCTTGTGTCCCATCAATGCAAAGAATATGTTCAGCATAGAATGTCCCACTTCTGCAGCAATTCCTTGTACATGTCACGGTCCTACCCTATGATGGCCCAGGAATCCACTAGCTCTGCATATGTTTCTCCAGCCCCAGCAAGTCACATGTATCATGCTGCAACTGGCATCATCTCAGTGGGGCATTTAATCTCCCCAAATGGGAGATCTGGTGTCTTTGCGTCTTCTAACCAGCCTTGTTCCTGAGAGGGCTGAGGCAGTGCCTTGTTCCTGCCAAACTTCTAACCTGCCTTGTTCCTGAGATGCTGAGGCAGTGCCTTGTTCCTGCCAAGCTTCTAACCTGCCTTTTTCAAGAGATGCTGTGGGACACTGCCCTGGTCCTGACCAGCTATCCTGTTGCTGAGATGCTGCCATGTACTGCCAAGTTCCTAAGCCACTGCCCTGTTCCAGAGACGCTGTGAGACTTCGCTTTGTTCTTGACTCGCTGTCTAGTTCTTTAGGCCACTTCATGGTTGTTTCTGCATATTCTTGAGTCTTGCTCCCCTGCTCAGCCGGAGACTTGTGTACACCGATCATAATGGCCTACTGTACTCTTTCTACACCAGTGTTGGTTACAATGGCGGATGAGTCTTCATTTTTTACTTTTTTCCAGATTCCAGAGCATCTTACTAGTTTCTTTAGATGTTTATAGATTTTTTTTTCAAAAATCTATGAGGCTCTTTTGACCACTCCATGGCCTAAACAGTTGTCTCACTAATTTGTCCATACTCTTGTGTAGTGAGACACTCAATCAGATCCCGTTGTCTTCCTCTTATCTACTTCAAACTCAGAGAATAAGCCTCCTCTATCTGTTGGGGGAGGAGAGAAGTTCATTCATTCATTTTTTCCTATTGGCTTGGCAGGAGGTCATGACAGACATTTATTTTATTTATCAAATTTATATCCAACGTTGTCTTAAAAAATCTAAGCGAGTTACAACAGTACATCCATAAAAGTGTTTTGTACACCAATACATCCATAAAAGTATAATTTTAAAAAGGAAAAAATACACATAGTTAACAATAATAAACAAATGACAAACATTTAACTAGACACAGGTTCTCTCCATAATCTGGGATGGGTATCATCTCAGTTTCATTAGCTGCCCTCTTGATGAACCTTTATCATAGACCCAACTTCCTTCTGACTTTCACAACCTTAAATTGTGAGCTCAATAGGGACAGAAAAAGTACCTTTACATAATATATCAAATCCCTTTTCTCATTCTCATTCCCTTTCCCTTTCTATCTCATTCTCTTGCAGAAGGAAGTCCACCTTCTTCTCCTGGCCAAGACCACAGAATCCATTCCTTCAGAGTAAATGAATTGAGGTTTCTACTCAAGATGCTATCTCATTCCAAAGAAAACAGGAGGTTTGCACCCTATACTAGATCTAAGACTTCAACTGTTTCATCCTCAAGGAAAAATTCAGAATGACAACTATCCCTCCATAGCTGATTGCTGTCTCCATTTAAATAAGGTTGTGAATGGTTCTACAGTTGCTTGCTTTCAGTGATGAGGCAAGAGTAGAGGACTTGAGTCATGAAGTTGCTATGAAGAATCCCCAGGCCTGTAAACTATTCCACCAGATGCAGGCCAAAACTGAAAATAAGTACTAATGGGAAACAATAATTTTACTGGAATCATTTCTTTCAAGTCAGCTGTTTTTAAGTAGAGAACAACAGGAATGGTTGCTCATATATATTTATTGCCAGGTACATCAAGTTTCTCTTGTAGAATATGCCACTGTTATTACCTGCTACAATGTATGATAAAAATAAAGTGAAGTTCCCGCTCACCAACCATAACAAGTTAAACCCTTAGAGGTGAAGTGTAAAATGTGATTTAACTCAAGAATCCTTTATACAAATATTTTAAAACACCAGCATTTTGGCCTTTAAAACACCATGTTTTGAAAGAACAGTGACCATTTTCTGTGAGAGTGCTTTATTAACTTCATACTTTAAAGTTTATGAGCTCCCTTGATACAGACACTTTTTATGCAAACACCCTGGCATTTTAAAGTATTTGCATAAAGAATTTGACTTAAATCACATTTTACATTTTAGATATCATGCCTTAAATAATCAGTGCTGAAAAAACATATGGCTAGGCATATTCTATAAACCACTCCTAAATTTAGGTACAGTTGATAAAAAATGTCTAGTGCCCATCCACATGACTAAATTTAATTGCGGGCAGTTACACCATCTAAAACTTGCTATAAAAGCCTACACCTATATTAGGCATGGACCGGCTGTATTTTATAACAACACACAAAGTTTTAAGAAAAGATCATGACCCGCCCATTCCACACCCATGGCTATGCTCCCTTTTCAACTAGGCACCTTAGAATTTACATGCATTGCTTTACAGAATACATTTAGAAAGTTGTGTGCAAATTCTAATTAATATCAATTAGTGTCAATAATTGCTTAATTGGCAATTATCAGTGCTAATCGGCTTATTCAATTAAGTTGTGCGTTCAAATCCAGAATACGACTGGATGTGAGAATGCAACTTTAGTCTCACTATAGAGAATCTGGGGATACATGGTTTGTTTTATTACCTTCCACAATACAGGTCTTAGAATCTGAAATGTCCATGAACTATAAGGGAATCAAAAGTTTGCACGAGATGTGGACGTTACTTAATAATATCAGTTTGAAAGCTCACAAAATATACACAGTGGAAGAGTAGCCTAATGGAATGCTTTTGTGTTTCACTCATATATTCTGATATTTGTCAACATTTGCTTATTTCTGAAGAAGAAGGGTTACCTTAGAAAGCTAATCGAAAAATGTATTGTCAGTCCAATAAAAAAAGGAATAATCTTATTTTCTTTTCTATGTTTTGATTAATTTCTATTTATTACCTTTAAAAGTGGACTAACACGGCTACCACACTACTTTACTCAGGCAAATTTGGCAACCACATCCTTCCCCCATATGTCCCAGGGTCCTGACTACACTGTAATGTCTTAATTTTCTATAAAAAGTTATGACTGAGGAGTTTTTTCATTTTGCATAATCCTCTGGTAAGAAGAGAGATTAGTTTCCAACTGGGGAACTGAAATAAATTCCACAAAGATAAAATAAGCTTTAATCTGGAGATAAGAATGTGATGGCATTTGATGCTCTGCCTGTCATCGTATACCACTCAGCTTTTCAGTGCTTTTGTAATTTGCGCATTTAGAAATCATCGATGCCAATAGCTTTGCCAGGTTCCATGCTATATACTGTGGATTTTGCAGGGTGAATTCGGCATACTCCTGGCTCCATAGATACAATTATACTCGTGGCACACCGTTGCCGAGTTTCAAGTGCCCAGAGCTAATTTGCATATATCAGTTGTCTTGAAATAACAGAATTAGGACTGAATCCCATGCAGCTCTGTGCAGAGCTTTGCAACCAGCAGGCAAGTGCAGCCCTGCTAGCTATTGGAGTACATGCAACACTGATTAGACTGAAATGGCTCTGTGATTCAAGAAATGTTATTGGCATGGCAAGTTGCATTCATGTTGTCAAAGTAATAAAGGGAATCATTCTCTACAGATTGCCTAAAGTTAAGTGCCGGGAAGCTGTGCGGTAAGAACAAATTCTGTATCTGCAACTATACATGTATTTGCCATTATTGAACACTGGTGTAAGACCTCAGATATATGCCTAACTTTAGGTGTGAGCACTAATGCCAGCTGAAAGGCTGGTATAACATAGAGGGGAATAATCGAATGGCGCCGGCAAAATAGATTGCTGGCGATTTATTTTAGCGACGCCGCAAACAGCTGGCCGAACCGTATTATCGAAAAAGATGGCTGGCCATCTTTTCTTTCGATAATACGGTTTGGCCTGGCGAAATGCCAGAGTTCGCCGGGTTTGAGATGGCTGGTTTTGTTTTTCAGGGATAATGGAAAAAATGCCGGCGATCTCAAACCCAGCAAAATCCAAGGCATTTGGTCATGGGAGGAGCCAGCATTTGTAGTGCACTGGTCCCCCTGACATGCCAGGATACCAACCGGGCACCATAGGGGGCACTTCTAAAAATTAAAAATAAATATACAAATACCTCCCAGGTGCATAGCTCCCTTACCTTGGGTGCTGAGCCCCCCAAATCCCCCCCAAACCGACTCCCCACAACTCTACACCACTGTCCACTACCATAATCCTTATGGGTGAAGGAGGGCACCTACATGTGGGTAGAGTGGGTTTTGGGAGGGCTTGGAGAGCTCTACACTTACCACCACAAGTGGAACAAGTAGGGGGGGATGGGCCTGGGTCCGCCTGCCTGAAGTCCACTGCAACCAACAAAAACTGTTCCAGGGACCTCCATACTGCTGTCAGAGAGCTGGGTATGACATTTGAGGCGGGCATACAGGCTGGCAAAAAAGGTTTTTGTAAAAATTATTTTAGTGTGGGAGGGGGTTGGTGACCACTGGGAGAGTACGGGGAGGTCATCCCCCATTCCCTCCGGTGGTCATCTGCTCAGTTCGGGCACCTTTTTGAGGCTTGGTCGTGAAAATAAAAGGACCAAGTAAAAGCGGCAAAATACTGATTAACGCCGCTTTTTTTTCCATTATCCACGAAAGCCGGCCATTTGGTAGCCACGCCCATGCCCGCCCATGCCCCGCCTTCGCTATGCCGCCAACACACCCCCTTGAACTTTCGCCGGCTCGGCGATGGGAAAGCAGCGAAGGTGTCAAAAAAGCACCTTTCAATGATACCAATTTCACCCTTTTAAGAGATCGCTGGCCATCTCACGATTTATGTTGGAAGATCGCTGGTGATCACTTTAGAAAATGAGCTGGATAGTAACCTAGTAGATGACAGCAGATAAAGACCTGTACAGTTCATCCAGTCTGCCTAACTATTGTTGGGAGCATAACTGCTAGTATACTGTAACTTGTGTATGTAAGTACTAGGCATGCCCCTGACCTGCCTATGCCCCTCCCAGGTCCACACCCCTTGCAATTATGCACTTTGGATTTTGTGAGCACAATTTGTAGAATACCAACGAAGAGCAGTTACGCATATAAAAATAAAAATTTGTGCCAATTGATTAACATCAATTATAGCCAATTAATGGTTGTTAATGCCAATTAGCAGCTAATTAAGCGACACTGTTGTAAAAGTGGCCTTAGTGCTCTCTTACGTGGGTTTTTCCCATGCACTAAGTCCATTTTTACTGGAGCTGGAAAATGCCGATTTCTATTTTTTTTCTATTAATGGCCATGCACTAATGTTCACACTTAAATTTAAACAAGAATATGCCTCATAGTAACATAGTAGATGACGGCAGAAAAAGACCTGCATGGTCCATCCAGTCTGCCCAACAAGATAAACTCATATGTGCTACTTTTTGTGTATACCTTACCTTGATTTGTACCTGTCCTTTTCAGGGCACAGACCGTGTAAGTCTGCCCAGCACTCTCCCCGCCTCCCAAACACCAGCCCCGCTTCCCACCACCGGTTCTGGCACAGACCGTATAAGTCTGCCCAGCACTATCCCCGTCTCCCGCCACCGGCTCTGCCACCCAATCTCGGCTAAGCTCCTTAGGATCCATTCTTTCTGAATAGGATTCCTTTATGTTTATCCCATGCGTGCTTGAATTCTGTTACCGTTTTCATTTCCACCACCTCCCGCGGGAGGGCATTCCAAGCATCCACTACTCTCTCCGTGAAAAAATACTTCCTGACATTTTTCTTGAGTCTGCTCCCCTTCAATCTCATTTCATGTCCTCTCGTTCTACCTCCTTCGCATCTCCAGAAAAGGTTAGTTTGCGGATTAATACTTTTCAAATATTTGAACGTCTGTATAAATTATGTATGCACACTCTTTTTTGTATGAGAAGGAGGAAAAAGCCTCGAGCGTAGTCCTGGACTCAATAAATAGTTTTCAAAGAGTTGGACTTCCTCATCATCGGCAAAAAACCTCCTGGGGCTCTTAAATAATTTGTTTCTATATTTCAAACTCTCAAAATAGGTATAAATTCAAACTTAACTTTGTAGTCTTGGTCTTAGTACATTTCTCCAAAAGTTGACCGTGATCAACGGCGGCCAGTGTTTTGATTTGCCCTTTCTGCATTAGGATCACAGGCCAATTAATCTCCGCTCAATCTAGCCGGCGGAAGCTACTATTTAAGAGCCCCAGGAGGTTTTTTGCTGACGATGAGGAAGTCCAACTCCTTGAAAACTATTTATTGAGACCAGGAGTTTGCTCGAGGCTTTTTCATCCTTCTCATACAAAAAAGAGTATGCATACGTAATTTATTTAGAACCTTGTTAAGTGTGAATGTAATCAACAAGAAGGCTCGGTCCCCCACTAAATTGTAAAATTGAGTTTGAGCATGCACTAATGTTGCCATTAGTGTGTGGCCATTAAAAATGTTTAATTGGGAGCACTTACTGACATCTATTTTGTAAGCAGTAAGGGTTCATATGGTAATCCTGCACTAACCAGTTAGCGCACAGTAATGTGGACATGCTAACTGATTAGCAATGACGTACCAAGGGCGAAACGGTCTGCCCCGGGTGCACGCTGCAAGGGGGTGCAGGGAGCAGCTGGCGGCTGTCTGATCCACTGGTTCCCTGCTCCCTCTGACATTTCTTCCTGTTCTGGGGCAGGGAATTGGCGGAGCCAACAGCCGCACGACTGCTCCCTGCACCCAGAGGAGGTAAGAGCAATGTGCTTGGAGGGGTAGAGATGATGCACCAGGGGGTGGGGGTTGTCATAATTCATGGGGAGTGATGAACAGGAGGGGGCACAGTGGCGATCTACCCTGGGTGGCAGCTGACCTAGGAACACCACTGCTGATTATCTCAGGAATGCCCACTCTCTGCCTCTGACATGCACCCTCCAATAAAAAAAATTATTAGCACTCCAATTAGCATGTGCAGATTTGGAACTTACTGCAGAACACCTGAGCATATCCTGCTTAGTAAAAGTGCTTAATACAGCTTAGTAAAAGGACCCCTAAGCAATTAAGTTGTCTGCATAACTGGCATTATTCTATAATTTGTGTGTTCAACTTTGTGTGCTAACCCCCAAATTCTACAAATGACACTCAAAATTGTGCACTCAAATTTGAGCATATGCCCAATTTGCATGCACAGTTTCAGTCTTGAGCCAATTAATACCAGGAGTGGCTTAGTGGTTAGCGTGGTGGACTTTGGTTCTGGGGAACTGAGGAACTGAGTTTGATTCCCAGCACAGGCAGCTAGCTCCTTGTGACTCTGGGCAAGTCACTTAACCGTCCATTGCCTGCCGCATTGAGCCTGCCATGAGTGGGAAAGCGTGGGGTACAGATGTAACAAAAAAAAATTAATGGCAATAATTGGTGACAATGTGAATTTTCATGCGTATCTTCCTAGATGCTATTCTATAAAGATGTGCATGTAAATTTTATAGCAGGCAACTGAAAAGGGGGCATGGCCATCGGAGGGACATGGGTGAGTCAGGGGTGTTCAGTTAAGATAAGAGCATAAGAATAGCCATACTGGGGCAGACCAAAAGTCCATCTAGCCCAGTATCCTGCTTCCAACAATGGCCAATCTAGGTCACACGTACCTGACAGAATCCCAAAGAGTAGCAAGATTCCTGAATCTCAAATAGTATCAAAATTCCAGATTCTCAAATAGTAGAATCCATTCCACTCATGACCAAACTCATGGAAGGCATAGTGACAAAACAACTTACTGAATACCTAAATAAACACTCAATTCTGCACGAGTCCCAATCAGGATTTCAGACGAAGCACAGCACTGAAACTGTACTAGTATCCGCAATGAACTCATTCAAACAAGCAATTGCGACAGGCTATAACATCCTCCTCCTTCAATTCGACATGTCCAGTGCCTTCGACATGGTCAACCATGAAATACTATTACATATACTAGAATACTTCGGAGTAGGAGACACTGTCCTCAAATGGTTCAAAGGATTCCTGACCACAAGATCATACCAAGTAATAACGAATGGGGACAGATCACCACCATGGATACCAGAATGCGGAGTCCCCCAGGGATCCCCTCTTTCACCAGCATTATTGAACCTAATGATGATACCTCTAGCCAAACTACTAGCCAATCAAAACCTCAACCCCTACATTTATGCAGACGATGTCACAATTTACATCCCATTCAAACAAGATCTAAATGAAATCACCAATGAGATTAACCAAAGCCTCCAAATAATGCACACCTGGGCAGATGCATTCCAACTGAAACAACGCAGAAAAAACACAATGTCTTGTACTCACCTCACAACATAACACAAAAAACTTCACCACCATAATCACACCATACTGTTCCCTTCCGGTCTCACAAAACTTGAAAATTCTTGGAGTCACCATTGAACGAAACCTCACTCTTGATACACATGTGAAAAACACGACGAAAAAGATGTTCTACACCATGTGGAAACTTAAAAGAGTAAAACCTTTCTTCCCGAGATACATCTTCCGTACCCTGGTACAATCAATGGTAATAAGCCATCTAGATTACTGCAATGCACTATATGCCGGGTGCAAAGAACAGACAATCAAAAAACTCCAAACTGCCCAGAATACAGCCGCCAGACTCATATTTGGAAAAACCAAATATGAAAGTGCAAAACCCCTAAGAGAGAAACTTCACTGGCTTCCACTTAAGGAGCGCATTGAGTTCAAGATCTGCACCTTTGTACACAAAATCATTAATGCAGACGCCCCAATCTACATGCTAAACCTTGTGGACCTACCTCCCAAAACGCCACAAGATCATCCCGCAAATTTCTCAACCTGCACTACCCCAGCTGCAAAGGACTTAAATACAAGCTGATGCACGCCACTACCTTCTCCTACAAGAGCACGCAGATATGGAATGCACTACCTACAGAACTGAAAGCAATCAAAGAAACAACTATGTTTCGAAAATCTCGGAAAACATTCTTCTTCAACAAGGCCTACAATGAAAACCTATAACCTCACTAAGCCCACTCAATTATGAATACACACCATCTATAACTACCCTAACAACTCTCTCCCTTCTTCCCTCTCCCCTTCCTTAATCGCTACACACTACTAACTGTATCAAATATCCAGTTATGACTATGTTACCAAATCTATGTAAGCCACATTGAGCCTGCAAATAGGTGGGGGAATATGGGATACAAATGCAATAAAATAAATAAATAAATAGAAAAATTCCAGAATTTCAAATAGTAGCAAGATTCCAGAATCCCAAAGAGTAGCAAGATTCTATAATCCCAAGTAGTAGCAAGATTCCAGAATCCCAAAGAATAGCAAAATTCCAGAATCTCAAATAGTAGCAAGATTCCAGAATCCCAAATAGTTAGATACCCGGAGAGTGCATGATAAAAGCCCATTCTATAAAGGAATGCAAGCAGCTGAAATGCCTCAGGACAAAGGAAGGGGTAGAATCTGGAGAGAAAAAAAAACAATTTAAATGAAACAACTGCATCATTCTTATTATTTTTGGGGAGGAATGGGAGTGAAATAGCAGCCAAGCTGGAACTGTGGATCTGTGTTTTCTATGACTTTCTACCTGTCAGATTCCAAGCGTGATCAAAGGATTCTGTTGTGTATTTGCTGTGGCTTCAGCCCGCTGAGCGGAAGTGAGGGGACACCGCTCAGCCACTTGAATTCAATTAATGTGGCAGTTATGACAGAGCAAAAATTCTTGCCTACGTTTCAGGGCTCACCATGGCAACCTTCGTTAAAATGTATTTGATAGGAAATTAAGTTCAGTGTTTGAACAAGTGAACAGATCTGTACTTACAAAAGATTTCAAACAGTCTTGCCATAGATGTACATAAGGGAAAACATTTTTTTGTTATTTTTACTTTTCCAACTGCAAAAGTTGGCACTTTTCCAATCAAGGTACGCTGAATGCCCGTTGCTATGGTAATAAGCTAAATTCCACAAGGAACTTTGCTCAAGGCATGCATGCATAGAAACCATACTTTCACCCCGTGCTTCAGTTGGAGAAAACAGCTTTTAAAATTGCAGTTCTCTGAATGAAAGCTAGGACACTGCAGGAAGGTGGTAAAGCTGGCAGTTTTCAGGAGCAGTTTAGCTAGGAGATAGAATGATTGGATAGCCAAAAGTTATGCTTATATCCTTCTTTTAAAGATATGGTTCCAGTTGCTCTAGCTCACCTCATTTTTCATAAACATTTTGCTTATTATCAAATTTTCAAGACAGACCCTCATTGTATCCCTGTACTGTCCAATCAACGTACCTTTAGGCATAGCATTTCAAAGACAAGCAGCTGTCTGTGAAAGTGGAATTTGATTCACAGGAAATGCAGACAATATGATTAGTTTTCTGGTGAGGATTAAAATTCTAAAGCACCATTTGAATATCTAATTGGGGTCTAAAATGAGGTGCCTGCTTAGATACCTACCTATTGGGACTAAAAGAAAGAAATTTTATAATAGAGTGCTCAGGTTAATTGGGCAGGAGGGCACATATAAAAAGACTCACAGATACTTAAATATCTGTATAAAATAGCATCACAAAATCCTGCAGAAATCACACCCACATTAAAGGTATGGATATTTACTCCTGCTCAGTAGCAGGTGTAAATGTTATCATATAAAGCATACTACCAATCACACTGGCAATTTTCATAAATATTTACTTGTGGAACCACAATTGTAATCCAATATTCTATGATAGGCTTCCAATTCTTCCATTTATACACAATCCAAATTCATACTCTCTTATGCGTTTTGTCCAAACTGATAGTGACCTCAGAGGACGTCTGACACATTTAAAAGATGAGTATTTATTAATTGAAGTAGTAATAATAATGTATAAGATACAACACAGCAGGGTAGGTGAGTGAACCAATGAACAGGTGGGTGCTGGATCCATTACTATCTTCAGTATTTAGTAATGAGCACTGCCGAGGTCACTATCAGTTTGGATAAAACGCATAAGAGAGTATGAATTTGGATTGTGTATAAACGGAAGAATTGGGAACCTATCATAGAATATTGGATCATATAAAGCATGGCAGCAGAAAAAGGAGAGTCAAAGTAAACAGCAGAAACAGTGGAGAAAACAGCAAAAGGGCCTTCAAGATTGGAGTAGACAATCCAGCTTATAATTGAAAAAGAAAAACGCCTATATTGCGACCCAAATCGGGAGATAGACGTTTATCTCACAAAAACGAATAAAGCAGTATAATCGAAAGCCGAATTTGGACGTTTTCAACTGCACTCCGTCGCGGATGCGGACAAAGTTGATGGGGGCGTGTCAAAGGCGTGGTGAAGGCGGAACTGGGGTATGGTCATCGGCCGATCAGAGATAGGTGCCTTTCGCCGATAATGGAAAAAAAATATGCGTTTTTAGCGAGAATTTAGGGCACTTTTCCTGGACCCTGTTTTTCCACGAATAGGGCCCCAAAAAGTGCCCTAAATGACCAGATGACCACTGGAGGGAGTCGGGGATGACCTCCCCTGACTCCCCCAGTGGTCACAAACCCCCTCCCACCACAAAAATATGCCGTTTCACAACTTTTTCTGTTCACCCTCAAATGTCATACCCACCTCCCTGGCAGCAGTATGCAGGTCACTGGAGCAGTTATTAGGGGGTGCAGTGGACGTCAGGCAGGTAGACCCAGGCCCATCCCCCCCCCCACCTGTTACACTTGTGCTGGTAAATGGGAGCCCTCCACACCGCCCCCCAAACCCACTGTACCCACATGTAGGTGCCCCCCTTCACCCCTTAGGGCTATAGTAATGGTGTAGACTTGTGGGTGGTGGGTTTTGAGGGGGATTTGGGGGGCTCAACACACAAGGGAAGGGTGCTATGCACCTGGGAGCTCTTTTACCTTTTTTTTTTTTTTTGTAAAAGTGCCCCCTAGGGTGCCCGGTTGGTGTCCTGGCATGTGAGGGGGACCAGTGCACTACGACTCCTGGCCCCTCCCATTAACAAATGCCTTGGATTTATTCGTTTTTGAGCTGGGCGCTTTCATTTTCCATTATCGCTGAAAAACAAAAGCGCCCAGCTCACAAATTGTCGAATAAAACATGGACGTCTATTTTTTCCCAAAATACGGTTCGGTCCGCCCCTTCACGGACCCGTTCTCGGAGATAAACGCCCATGGAGATAGACGTTTTCATTCGATTATGCCCCTCAATGATTCTTTATTCAAAGACCTGACATGGGCTGTGTTTCGGCATCACAGCACCTGCATCAGGGGTCTATCACATATGCAAGGCAGAATTCTAGAAAATGTCAGTAAAACACCATCCTAGTCAACTTGTTACCTTTGGTTCTGAACAGCAACAATCGCTGAACTGATCATGTCGGGTCTTTGAATAAGAAACATTGTCCACTCCAGTCTTGGCCCTGTGTACTGTTTTTTCTACGATCATATAGAGTCTTTGCATGTACATGTTACAACATATGCTCATAAACTGCAAATCTGCCAATGATCTGTCCAAACTCCTCCATGAACATGCATCTGCATCTACTTGCACCTTGCATGTTTTAGGCATGACCTGACTATATGAGGCCTGTTACGTGGGTAAATCTGCATTTTACATGTTAAAATGTTCATAAAATTATCATCATAGGGTGCAGGCAATAGAGATTCTAAGAATTTGAAACTGAGAACTGTTTGTCTCCAATTGCAAGATCCACCACCTACACCACCTTCTGTTTTTGGCACCTATATTCAGATGTCATGCTGTACTTAAATATTTCAGGCAAATTTTCAGTACCGTATGATTTAAATTCAAGTAAAAACATCAAAAATATAATACAGTCAGATAATTATAGCATTTTAACACATTAGGAGTAATTGTGTGTTTGTCATAAAGCTAGGCAAGAGTATTGGTTATGTTGAAACATAAAGAGAGATGGCAACGTTAGTTTATTGTCTTTTGATAAGATATTTACTTAAGAGAATAGCCTTTAGTAATTTACAGAATCTCAGATAGGGGTCCTTTTACTAAGGTGCACTGAAAAGTGGCCTGCAGTAGTGTAGACGCGTGTTTTGGGCATGCTCAGAATCATTTTTCAGCGCACCTGCAAAAAATCCCTTTTTTAAAATTTTTGCCGAAAATGGACGTGCGGCAAAATGAAAATTGCCGTGCGTCCATTTTGGGTCTGAGCCCTTACCGCCAGCCATTGACCTAGCAGTAAAGTCTCCGGCGGTAATGACCTGCGCGTGCCAAATGCCACTTGGTGTGCGTAGCTGCTGCGCGCCAGAAAATAACAAATATTTTTTGGGCGCGTGTAGTGGACGCACGCCAAAAATGAAATTACTGCAAGGGCCATGCGGTAGCTGTGCAGTAACTCCATTTTGGCACATGTTGGGCGCATGTAGATGCATACGCGGCTTAGCGAAAAGGGCCCCAAAATCTTCTAAGTACCTTAATTACTTGGGTAGAGAATACCAAAGTTTGGTACTTTGATAGGTGAAGCCTGCAACTAGGATTGATTTGTAAGAAAGACCTTTGCAGTTTGGATAATGGATCATGAGGACGATAAACCTTATATGATTTGGTAAAGAGTCACACATATTTTGAGGGTGATCCTGGTGTTTATGGGAAGCCAGTGAAGTTTTAACAAGAAAGGGGAAGCCTCACAAAGCAAGGAGCACTGCATACAAGGCGGGTAGCAATATTTTGGCTGCTCCTAAATGCAGGGGCGTAGCCAGACTTCGGCGGGAGGGGGGTCCAGAGCCTGAGGTGAGGGGGCACATTTTAGCCCCCCTCCTGGTGCTGCTAACCCCCCCCCCCACCATTGCCGACCCATCCACCACCGCCGCCGTCACCACCACCAACAACAACTTTGCCTCCCCTGCCGATGACCCTCTCGACCCCCCTCCTGCCGCCAACCCTCCCCCGCTGCCACCGCTGCCATCGCCTACCTTTGCTGGTGGGGGACCCCAACCCACGCCAGCCAAGGACCTCTTCTTCCGGCGCAAGGCTTTGTTCTGTTTCTGTGAGTCTGACGTCCTGCACGTATACTCACAGAAACAGAACGAAGCCTTTCACCAGAAGAATAAAACCTCGGCTGGTGGGGGTTGGGGTCCCCCTCCAGCAAAGGTAGGCGACGGCGGGGGGAGGAGCGGGGGTCGAGAGAGTTGTCAGCAGGGGGTTTCAGGGTCAAATCTGCGGGGGTCCAGGCCCCCGTGGCCCCACGTAGCTACGCCACTGCCTAAATGTATACAAATATACTCGTTTGGAGTCTGACTGAAAGAAACTGCGGAGTGTTGTGAATATACAAGGAAGGAAAAGCCTCAAGAAGGTCCCGACTATGTTAGGCAACGGGAGCAGGAGTGCTTCATCATCGGCACAGAAAATCTCCTGTTGTTTTCCAACAACTCCATAGAAATTTTCTTTATTCCTGATAATATTTGATTGTTGCTATACTACTGCAATATCGCCAAATGTTTAGCTTGTACTTAGCTTATATGGTGCTTCCATTTCCAGAAGTCCAGACCGTGACCTACGATGGCCAGCATTTCGTCCGCCTGCTTCAGGGTCTGTCGGTCAAAGAATAATATTCTGTCTGTATCTTCACAGAGGACTCATTTTTGGTGTAGTTTGCTCCTAAATGTAGTCAGAGTTCCTGGGCATAAGCATTATTCTATAAACCGTGCCTAACTTTAAACATGGTTTATAGAATAGCACTGATGACATTAAGGGGGCCTTTTACTAAGCTGTGGTAGCATTTTTAACTTGTGGTAGAAATCAGCTTGTGGTAAATGCTGAGATGCCCATAGGGATATAATGGGTGTCCCGGCATTTACCACCAGCTGATTTCTACTGCAAGCTAAAAATCCTACCATGGCTTAGTAAAAGACCCCCTTAGTCTTTTATGTATGGTTTAAAGCATACAATTGACATATAAGACTTATTATTCATGTTCACATAATTAGGCAAACGTTAATGTATTTGGTTCAGGTGCACTATGATATGTTTTTTCGTGGTTGGTTTGTTTGTGTCTTTGTTATTGATGCTTTTATTTTGATTTGTTTTTAGATGATTATTTTTGCTCCTGATGCAGGTGCAAGTCGAAACGTGGCCTCATCAGGCTTGTTTGAATGAAAGTGACCTTCACCATACTGTGCTGGACTGTGTGTTTTATCCTTTTTTTTTTATACTTCTGTGTTCTTTTTGTTGGATTTTGCTTTCCTAGCTCAGTGTGCTGTTGCAGCTAGGAAAGCGAATAGAATGTTGGGTATTATTAGGAAAGGTATGGAACACAGGTGTGAGGATGTTATAATGTCATTGTATCGCTCCATGGTGCGACCGCACCTTGAGTATTGTGTTCAATTCTGGTCGCCGCATCTCAAGAAAGATATAGTAGAATTAGAAAAGTGCCGCGAAGGGCGACTAAAATGATAGCGGGGATGGGACGACTTCCCTATGAAGAAAGACTAAGGAGGCTAGGGCTTTTCAGCTTGGAGAAGAGATGGCTGAGGGGAGACATGATAGAGGTATATAAAATAACGAGTGCAGTGGAACAGGTGGATGTGAAGCGTCTATTCACGCTTTCCAAAAATACTAGGACTAGGGGGCATGCGATGAAACTACAGTGTAGTAAATTTAAAACAAATTGGAGAAAATATTTCTTCACCCAACGTATAATTAAACTCTGGAATTCGTTGCCGGAGAAGGTGGTGAAGGCGGTTAGTTTAGCAGAGTTTAAAAAGGGGTTGGACGGTTTCCTAAAGGACAAGTCCATAAACCACTACTAAATGGACTTGAGAAAAATCCACAATTCCGGGAATAACATGTATAGAATGTTTGTACGTTTGGGAAGCTTGCCAAGTGCCCTTGGCCTGGATTGGCCGCTGTCGTGGACAGGATGCTGGGCTCAATGGGCCCTTGGTCTTTTCCCAGTGTGGCATTACTTATGTACTTTATTTTTGGTTTGTTTTCAATCTTTTACTTACTCCAAGGGTGTCAACTTGCAACCCTCAAGGGACACAACATGATCTGTTTTTCAGAATGTCTCTAATAAATATTCATGGAAATATTTTCATACAGTTGAGGCATTATGGACAAACATATTTAATACAAATTTGTTGAGGATATTCTGAAAACCTGACCAATCTGTGGTCCTGATGGACTGCAGTTTGACACCCCTGTTTTATGAATTCCATTTTGTTTAAATATATGTTAAATCTATTTCTAATATATATTAGAAATATATATATCTAATATAGATATTGCAGACTATTTTGTTTCACCTGACACTTTGGAAGTGGTTTTGAGATCCAGTTGACTTCTATAGAACCAGCTGACTCTTGGCATCATTTCCTTTTGTTTAAGTCCTGAAGAAAATAATTTTTACCAGTTTATTATGCACTTTATTTATAAGAATAATGTTCCTTCTTTAGATGTTTACAGGCAAGAACTGATCTGTTACATCACTGCATTCCAATTCCAGAATAGCGTTGGGGGTCACAGCTAAAGTGTAGGGGTGGCTATCAGGGAGACTGAAGGAGCAGACAAGCTAACCCACCCATACTAACTAGAAACATGTTCAGAAGGTGAGATAAAGATCAAGGCCAAGCCAATATCAGATGCCTAGGAGTATAGATAAGACAAGGTGTGGAAAGACACAGGGTAAAAAAAATGTTCAGACCACGTACTACATCTGGGAACCAAGAGGTCTGTGACAAAACACAAGCAATATAGAAAAAGAGGGGTCAAAGCAGAGAGCTACCATGGATTACAGTGTGTAGTGCCACCAGGTAGTGGGCCCAGGCTACTCCTGCTTAGCTCTCCACTCGTTCCCTCTGGGCAACACACATCCACCACGCTCCAGCTCACACGTCCCTCCAGAGAGGGAGAGAGGGAGGGAGCCTCCTCCAGCCTCGTCCTGGAGCTTCCTTAATCGTTACAAACATAGTAACATAGTAGGTGACAGCAGAAAAAGACCTGTACGGTCCATCCAGTCTGCCCAACAAGATAAACTGATATGCGCTACTTTATATGTATACCTGACCTTGATTTGTATCCAAGTCTGCCCAGTATTAGCCCCGCCTCCAAACCACTAGCCCCGCACCCCAAACACCGGTGCTGCCACCCAATCTCCGCTAAGCTTCTGAGGATCCATTCCTTCCAAACAGGATTCCTTTATGTTTATCCCACGCATTTTTGAATCCCGTTACCGTTTTCATCTCCTCCACCCCCGCGGGAGGGCATTCCAAATATCCACCACTCTCTCCATGAAAAAATACTTCCTGACATTTTCTTGAGTCTGCCCCCCTTCAACCTCATTTCATGTTCTCTAGTTCTACCGCCTTCCCATCTCCAGAAAAGGTTCTTTTGCTGATTAATACCTTTCAAATATCTGAACGTCTGTATCATATCACCCTTGTTTCTCCTTTCCTCCAGGGTATACATGTTCAGGTAAGCAAGTCTCTCCTCATACGTTTTGTAACGCAAATCCCATACTGTTTTTGTAGCTTTGCACTGATTCAATTTTTTTTACATTCTTAGCAAGATATGGCCTCCAAAACTGAACACAATACTCCAGGTGGTGCCTCACCAACGACTTGTACAGGGGCATCAACACCTCCTTTCTTCGGCTGGTCACACCTCTGTCTATACAGCCTAGCAACCTTCTAGCTACGGCCACTGCCTTGTTACACTGTTTCATCGCCTTCAAATCCTCAGATACTATCACCCCAAGATCCTTCTCCCCATCTGTACATATCAGACTCATGATTGTACTGTCACACTTGTTCTTGTTCTTTCCAGGGTATAAGAAGATTTATTGGAGTTCCAAAACACAAAAGTTCACCAATACACAGGTTCAATAGCCCCAACACAAAACCAGAAATAGGCAAGATAAAAGGGAAAAAAAACCCACTCCTCTCCTGGGGCTTCCCATAATGCCCTCCTGTTCATCAGTTCATAATTTCAGTCAAAAGAAAAGGTAAGCTGCACCCGTCCTTCCTAAGGGGGCATATCTTTTGGTGTATTCAAAACTCAAACATTCAGATTACTACACATTTTTAACAAAGCAATAATTTGCATACTCATTGCTTACTGCATGCCGTGGCATTTTTGGGTTTCATAATTTAGCAATAGAACCAGAGCTCTAGGCCAGAGGCTGATACAGAAGCAAGGAACAGGAAAGAAAAAGGTCTGCATTGAACCAGCCAGGAACACTGCCTAATTATGATGTGAAATACACTGACCAATCAGGGCTGGCTATTGCTGATCCAGTCCAGAGACAAGAGATGGGATAAAACATAAAATACAGAGAAACAGTTGGAGTGTGTCCAGTATTGGATGGTAAATATTGCAGGCTTGTGACTTCAAAGCAGTCAACCTTAACAAGTAGTATATGAGGTTCTAGAAATAAATAACAGGTCTTGTTTTCTAAAAGGATTACTGTTTCCTAGAAGATTATGTAACAGTCAGTGCGTTTTTTTTTCTAGCAAAAAAGGTGCCGGTACTCAAATGCCAGGCCACCCTTCAGGGGGGGGGGGGGGGTGATCACTGAGGGACCCACCCCACAATAGCCAGGCCCCTTGCAACCAGTCACAGGATCTTTGACAAGGCAGAATTGGTGTGTAGAGCCTGAGCTCTTTCATTAAAACTTGGGGACCATGTGTCAATTTTAGCAGACAATGGAAAAGGTGCCGGTACTCAGTACCCCCCAAGTACCCCCCTCCAAAAAAGCCCTGGTAATAGTTGTTCATAGAAGATTGCATAGGAATGTTATGCATAGCCTGTGATGTGTGTTAAAAGGTAAAGGAAGAACAGATTTCTACTTCTTCTAACTCTGATAGTCATATCTCAGACTGTATTTCATTTTGACCCAGCCACTTTCCTCCTGCTCCTGTGGGCTTCCAGCTTAATTGGAACCAAGGCTTGGATCCTGGCACCAACAGTCTTCATTCAAATATAACTTGGGATTTTCTCCTGTTTTCTATCCCCTCTCAACTTAATTATTCTCTTCACAGCAACAGTAGACCTTGCCAGGGGCTTCTGGAACTCTGCAATCATGGACCCTGACCACCAGTTGTCACCCTTGCACATTGACTATCATCACCACAGCCATCCCAAGCCCTGACTCCACAGCATCCTCAGCCCAGGAAGCAAAAGACCGGAACCATGGACTGCGCCATATAGCATTTGCCGATTTGTTTTCAGTGAATCAATTCGAATCGGTTTGTTTTCAGGAAAAATCGGGAGTCCTGATTCTGGAGTTCCCCACTTCTCTCCAAGCTGCTGCTTCTTCTCTAAAGCAGCCGCAACACCGACAAAAGAAGGTAAATTCATCACAGGGCCGGACTCCCTATTGGCTCTGTAGGAGAAGGTACTTAGGCTGGCAGAAAATTACTGAACAGCAATTATTCTGGACTCATTCTAGCAATATGATAGTACCTCTTATTTGCCCTTAGGTTCCTGCCAGGCTGAACCAATGAAAGGAATAAAGCCAAAATGAAAATATATTATTTATTATAGATATAAAAATAACAATATGGCAAAATGCAAAGCAAGTTACAAAAATATACTCGTGCCCTACTAAAATATATTGATTACTCCAAGCATATTAACATTTTATTAGCAATAGGAAGCAGTAAGGCATTAGACACCATGTAAATTTCACAAAGGTCAGCTAAGTATCAAGTCACATCCAACAAAAGACTTCTGAAGAAGGCCTTTTTAGGCTGAAACAGGGGTCGTGTCGTCTTGGATGTCATAATAAAGCCAGCTGTTTTTTTGGACATCTGCTCCTTCTTTTGTCACCCTCGCTGTGATTGACTTGCTTTGTGCGACTGCAAGGGTGTCTGTTCTTCTGTTTGTTTATTATGTTAGTTTGCACATGCATACTGCTCATATTCTATAACAGTGTGTGTAACTTTGGGCTCCCTTTCTAGAGAATCCAGGAGATAGTACTACTTTGGCATTGTCGGAATAGTGCCGGGGAAGGAGAGGTTATCTGGAAAGCATTAGTACTCATACTACTTTCCGGATAAAGTAAAAACAGCAAGGAAGCTTTGTCCTTATCCTTATCTGAATAGAAGATTCAGTATCACCACCATCTGGACAGCTCAAGTGCTGACTTGTTTTTTTTTGTTTGTTTGTTTCTTGAATTTCTTTTCCCTTTTCTTGTTCTCTTATGGGAATTATATATTTAAATTTTTAATAAAAACAATTTAAAAACATAAATATTGAGCTGCTTCATTTTTATGAGTGAATATTTATCAGACAGAATTGGCATAATGTTTTAATGTGATACTCTATCCCCTCCATATTCAAAAGCATTTAACCAGCCAGGTTCGGTAACTGGCCAGTTAAGTGATTCATAACCAGATATCCAGTGGTATTCAGTGTGTGTGTGTGTGTGTGTGTGTGGGGGGGGGGGGGGGGGGTAACCGACTAACCCATTGAATATTGCCAGTTACTAGTTATATTAGCCGATATAACTGGCTATCCGCCGATTTACAGCCCCACTGTAGTGGCTGTATTTCCCCACTTAATTACATAGCATGGGGCTGATATTCAGACCGCGGGAGTTAGCAGATTAACTCCTGCAGTGTGAATATTGGCCCCTAAAAGCCTAAATTTACTATACTGCTGCTGTTATGGGGAGAATTATTTTAAGAACAAAACGTTTCTTTCACTTAATCTACACCCTGGCTATGTGCTACAACAAGTAAACTGTTTGGTGACTATTCATATACAAAGCCTTCCTCGATATGGTTCAATGAATCAGATTACTAAGACCATGGCAAGTTGAGTCATGTAAATTTGGATTCAGTCCATGCTGCAATTCACTTTGTTTTTTCTCCTCAAGTTTAACGAATGTTTGTTGAAATTAAATTAATAGAGCAACATTGAGGGGCCCTTTTACTAAGGTTCGCTGAAAAATGGCATGTGGTAGTGCAGATGCGTGTTTTGGGCGTGCGCAGAGTCCTTTTCCAGAGCGCCTGTAAAGAATGCCTTTTAAAATTTTTGCCAAAAATGGACGTGCGGCAAAATGAAAATTGCCGCGCATCCTTTTTGGGTCTGAGCCCATACTGCCAGCCATTGACCTAGAGGTTAGGTCTCATGCGGTAATTGGGCGGTAATGGTCTACACGTGTAAATTGCCGATTACTGCCCTATTACCACCCGTGCACCAGGAAATAAAAATATTTTCCGCTGCAAGTAGTGGGCGTGTGTAACAGTGGCATAGCTATGTGGGGCCACGGGGGCCTGGGCCCCCGTAGATTTGTCCCTGGACCCCCCCTGCCAATGACCCTCTCGACCCCCCTCCCACCACCAACCCTCCCCCGCAGCCGCCGTCATCGCCGTCCGCTACCTTTGCTGGCGGGGGACCCCAACCCCCGCCAGCCGAGGTCCTCTTCTTCCGGCGCACTTTCTCTCCAGACTCTGGCTGAGTACTTTCATGATAAGGTTCACAAGATTAACCTTGAATTCTCAACCAAATCACCTCCACCTCTCCTTCCCTTGGTCCATTCTATCAACCCTCCTTAAACCCCTGCCTCCGTTTCTTCCTTTTCTTAAATCACTGAAGAGGAAACTGCACATTTTCTTTCCTCCTCAAAACCTGTTTCTGTGAGTCTGACGTCCTGCACGTACACCCTCCATTGCCCCCCACAAAAACCTTAGATTGTGAGCCCACTAGGAATAGAGAAAGTACCTCTACATAATATGTACTGTAGTGTGTAATAGAAATGATTACTAGCAGTAGTGATTTCAGATATTCAGTGCTGGCTGGTTTCTAGATACCAATGCTGAATATCCATTATTTTTAACCACAGCAGCTTGAATTTGGAAAAAAAAACGCTGACCATCATAGCTGAATATGGAGGTGGGGAAGGGGAGATAGCTTTTAACTGATGTAGCTAGTGTCATGTGAGTAAAATCTAAAAGGATATGTTAACAAATCTCTGTTATGGCCTATATAGTGGAAGGTAGTGATAATGCACATTTCGCAGTTATTAGCCAAATTTAATAAACCATATCGTTCTACAGCTGGTGGACATGTATTTGCACTTTCCTCGCAGCCAGCAAAGTGCATTCATCAAAGCTTGCCAAATGTAACATTATCACATCTCTGCCAGTGAATAAATTCAATTGTCAGTAATAAACTGGTGACAGTTTTACAACTAAGGGCTGAGAGTGCTGCAATACACATGCCCTGAAATTCTATAAATGGCTCCCAAAGTTAGGCATACAATGGGGCATGTAGTTATGTAACAAGATGTAGGAGGATGACCTGAACAGGTATACCTTGGAGGAAAGGAGAAACAGGGGTGGTATGATACAGACGTTCAAATATTTGAAGGGTATTAATCCATATACGCAGTGCTTTTTTTGTAGAAAAAAAGGTGCCAGTACTCATTATGGGCGGGGTCACCACATATGGCTCCACCCCCATGGTAGCCACACCCACATTAGCTACATTCCTTATACCAGCTATGGTGCATATAAACAGACATCATTGAAAATATTATACTAGTATAGGAGAAAAAAATAACATGATTTTTTTCATCAGAAATAATTTATGTAAGCTGTTACAGCTCCAGTATACCCAGTGCAAAATAAGACAGCAGATGTAAATTCTCAAATTGGACATATTTCAAACACTAAAATTAAAATAAAATGACTTTTATTACCTTTGTTGTCTGGTGACTTTGTTTTTCTGTCCATCCCAGTCTCTGATTCTGCTGCTCTCTGTTCCCTTAATTCCATTTCCAGATCTTCCTTTCCATTTATTTCTTTACTTTCCTCCTTTCTTCTTCATTTCTTGCCATACATCCATAAGTAAAAGCTGGGTCCTCCTTCATGGAATTGACTGGAGGAGGTATAACGTGGATCCAGCTTTTGCCTATTTTCTCCATCCATGTGCAGTTTTTCTCTTTTCTTCTCTGTCCCTCATCTCCATCCATGTGCATCTTCTTTTTTCTTTCCACTCCTCCATCCATGTCCAGCACTTTTCCTCTCTTTCCCGCCCTCCATCCATGTCCAGCATTTCTCCTCTGTACCCTCCCCTGTATCCATATAAAGCAATAATTCTCTCTCCCCTCTCCTCCACCCGTCCAGCAATTCTCCTCTATCTCCTCTTCTCCTCTCCATCCATGTCCACCGATTCTCCTCTCTCTCCTGCCCTCCCTTTCATGTCCAGCAATTCTCCTCTTTTCCATGCCCAGCAATTCTCCTCTCTCTCCTGCCCTCCCCTCCCATCCATGTCCAGCCATTCTCCTCTCTCCCCTGCCCTCTCCTCCCATTCATGTCCAGCAATTCTCTCTTCTCTGCCCTCCCCCTCCATGTCCAGCGATTCTCTTCTTTTCCATGTCCAGTGATTCTCCTCTCTCCCATGCCCTCCCCTCCCATCCATGTCCAGCCATTCTCCTCTCTCCCCTGCCCTCTCCTCCCATCCATGTCCAGCAATTCTCTCTTCTCTGCCCTCCCCCTTCATGTCCAGCGATTCTCTTCTTTTCCATGTCCAGTGATTCTCCTCTCTCCCCTGCCCTCCCCTCCCATCCATGTCCAGCCATTCTCCTCTCTCCCCTGCCCTCTCCTCCCATCCATGTCCAGCAATTCTCCTCTCTCCCTTGCCCTCCCCTCCCATTCATGTCCAGCAATTCTCTCTTCTCTGCCCTCCCCTCCATGTCCAGCGATTCTCTTCTTTTCCATGTCCAGTGATTCTCCTCTTTCCCCTGCCCTCCCCTCCCATCCCTGTCCTGCGATTCTCATCTCTCTCCTGCCCTCCCTTCCATGTCCAGCAATTCTCCTCTTTTCCATGCCCAGCAATTCTCCTCTCTCCCCTGCCCTCCCCTCCCATCCATATCCAGCCATTCTCCTCTATCCCCTGCCCTCCCCTCCCATCCATGTCCAGCCATTCTTCTCTCTCCCCTGCCCTCCCCTCCCATTCATGTCCAGCAATTCTCTCTTCTCTGCCCTCCTCCTCCATGTCCAGCGATTCTCTTCTTTTCCATGTCCAGTGATTCTCCTCTCTCCACTTCCCTCCCCTCCCATCCATGTCCAGCCATTTTCCTCTCTCCCCTGCCCTCTCCTCCCATCCATGTCCAGCAATTCTCCTCTCTCCCTTGCCCTCCCCTCCCATTCATGTCCAGCAATTCTCTCTTCTCTGCCCTCCCCTCCATGTCCAGCGATTCTCTTCTTTTCCATGTCCAGTGATTCTCCTCTTTCCCCTGCCCTCCCCTCCCATCCATGTCCAGCCATTCTCCTCTCTCCCCTGCCCTCCCCTCCCATCCCTGTCCTGCGATTCTCATCTCTCTCCTGCCCTCCCTTCCATGTCCAGCAATTCTCCTCTTTTCCATGCCCAGCAATTCTCCTCTCTCCCCTGCCCTCCCCTCCCATCCATGTCCAGCCATTCTCCTCTCTCCCCTGCCCTCCCCTCCCATCCATGTCCAGCCATTCTTCTCTCTCCCCTGCCCTCCCATCCCATTCATGTCCAGCAATTCTCTCTTCTCTGCCCTCCTCCTCCATGTCCAGCGATTCTCTTCTTTTCCATGTCCAGTGATTCTCCTCTCTCCCCTTCCCTCCCCTCCCATCCATGTCCAGCCATTCTCCTCTCTCCCCTGCCCTCTCCTCCCATCCATGTCCAGCAATTCTCCTCTCTCCCTTGCCTCCCCTCCCATTCATGTCCAGCAATTCTCTCTTCTCTGCCCTCCCCTCCATGTCCAGCGATTCTCTTCTTTTCCATGTCCAGTGATTCTCCTCTTTCCCCTGCCCTCCCCTCCCATCCATGTCCAGCCATTCTCCTCTCTCCCCTGCCCTCTCCTCCCATCCATGTCCAGCAATTCTCCTCTCTCCCTTGCCTCCCCTCCCATTCATGTCCAGCAATTCTCTCTTCTCTGCCCTCCCCTCCATGTCCAGCGATTCTCTTCTTTTCCATGTCCAGTGATTCTCCTCTTTCCCCTGCCCCTCCTCCCATCCATGTCCAGCCATTCTCCTCTCTCCCCTTCCCTCCCCTCCCATCCATGTCCAGCCATTCTCCTCTCTCCCCTGCCCTCTCCTCCCATCCATGTCCAGCCATTCTCCTCTCTCCCCTGCCCTCCCCTCCCATCCCTGTCCTGCGATTCTCATCTCTCTCCTGCCCTCCCTTCCATGTCCAGCAATTCTCCTCTTTTCCATGCCCAGCAATTCTCCTCTCTCCCCTGCCCTCCCCTCCCATCCATGTCCAGCCATTCTCCTCTCTCCCCTGCCCTCTCCTCCCATCCATGTCCAGCCATTCTCCTCTCTCCCCTGCCCTCCCCTCCCATTCATGTCCAGCAATTCTCTCTTCTCTGCCCTCCCCCTCCATGTCCAGCGATTCTCTTCTTTTCCATGTCCAGTGATTCTCCTCTCTCCCCTGCCCTCCCCTCCCATCCATGTCCAGCCATTCTCCTCTCTCCCCTGCCCTCTCCTCCCATCCATGTCCAGCAATTCTCCTCTCTCCCTTGCCCTCCCCTCCCATTCATGTCCAGCAATTCTCTGCCCTCCCCTCCATGTCCAGCGATTCTCTTCTTTTCCATGTCCAGTGATTCCCCTCTCTCCCCTGCCCTCTCCTCCCATCCATGTCCAGCAATTCTCCTCTCTCCCTTACCCTCCCCTCCCATTCATGTCCAGCAATTCTCTCTTCTCTGCCCTCCCCTCCATGTCCAGCGATTCTCTTCTTTTCCATGTCCAGTGATTCTCCTCTTTCCCCCGCCCTCCCCTCCCATCCATGTCCAGCCATTCTCCTCTCTCCCCTGCCCTCCCCTCCCATCCATGTCCAGCAATTCTCCTCTCTCTCTTGCCCTCCCCTCCTATCCATGTCCAGCAAGTCTCCTCTTTTCCATGTCCAGCGATTCTCCTCTCTCCCCTTCCCTCCCCTCCCATCCATGTCCAGCGATTCTCCTCTTTTCCATGTCCAGCGATTCTCCTCTCTCCCCTGCCCTCCCATTCATGTCCAGTGATCGTTTATGACCTTGGCAGTGTTAAAATCATACTTTAGCATGGGCGAAGATAGTTATAGATAAATATTCCCCCCCCCCCCCCCCCCCCGATATTCAGTGCTATTTAACTGTCCAGGAACAGATCCTGGCTGATTACATAGCACTTAATTGGCTATCTATGAATATTCAGCAGGAGATAGCCAGTTATCTCCCGCTGAATATTACCGGTCAGCGCTTAGCTGCTAACTGGGTATATTGCGCAATATAACCAGTTATCCGCTAATATTCAGCTCATCGCCGGCTACGTTTGGTGGCCAAATCGGGCAGCTGAAATAGCAAGTCTATCTTTGGACACCATAAACTTAACTGGTCAACGCTGAATATTGGCTTAGCCAGTTAAGTTTAAAACAGCCAAAAATAACCTGGAAATGTTCCGGCATTGAATATCTGGACTCAGCACTGACCGCGGGAATTAGCTGGGCTGCCTACTGTTGTATGAATAGGCCCTCGATCTTCTAAAGAATCTTAGCTGTTCCCAGTTTAAACACCTTTTTGGTCACCATTTAATCATTTCCAGCTAATTTCCACATCAAAGAGCTGAGGCCAGCAGTGCCTTAGATACAAAGCTAGTTGCTGCTATGCTAGCGTGCATGCATTTTAGTCTCAAAGGATTTTAAGCAGCTATTTTGTTCTAGCACATTTGAAAAGTACTATTGATTTTCCTGTGGTCATTTATATGCTTGTCTGTGTATCTTGAAATCTGTCTGTTTCAGTGTTTGCCTGTCTGCCTCCAAAAAGCAAGAATGTTAGCAGTTGTGGGCTTTGCTATAACACTTTTACTGATAAAGGCATAAGTTGTTGTAAGATCCTTAGGTTTATTTCTGTTTCTGTAACTACCCACAGATCAGACTTTTCAAAGTGCTCTGTAGTTCTTTTGGATAGACATTGAGATATTTTTCATGCTTACCAATGTGTTTCTTTTCAGCAGAGGGCAGTAGAGGGCAGTGAATGGTGAGGAAGTGAGGCTATTACTAAGCACAAATGAAAAGAAGGTGTGGCCCAGTAGGCTAATAACTAGAAATCCTTGAACAGGGGTTGGGAAAGCCAAGTAATTAATTTCAAAACCTAAGTCTAGACTATTAAGGACCTGTGTATTAGCAGGCATTACTGTCAATGCAACTGCCGCTAACACCCATGTACTACGGCCAGTAATTGCTTGGGTTATCATACAAATGTTCATGCAAATTGAGTATAATGCCCGCATTAGATATTAATGTTGCATGTGCCCATATGTTATCCAATTTTAAAGCTTGCAAGTGTTAGTGTAGACAATCTAAAACTATACCTCAGGGATGTAATTCAGATTTTAATGAGCTGTATAAATGTCCATCTTTGAAATACTGAAGAGTCTTTAGGCCTGAACACCACCTCATCCATCCTGAAATAACAGAAAGGCCTTTGGGCCAGATACCCCACCCTTTTTTCCCACAGAGGAGACATCCAGGGTCAATCCACTACACCTTCTTGCACCAAAAACCTAGACCCATAAGAACATAAACAGTGGCATACTGGGGCAGACCGAAGGTCCATCAAGCCCAGTATCCTTTTTCCAACAGTGGCCAATCCAGGTCACAAATACCTGGCAAGATCCCAAAAAAGTACAATACATTTTATGCTGCTTATCTTAGAAATATACACAACCTCTAGTTGGTGGAGACACCAACAGCATAGAGTGCTGCTGCTTATTAAGGGGACGTCTCATCCAGTCACTAAAGCAATTTCAATCACATCAGTGATGAGCCTAAAGACGTGACAATTTTATAATCATTGACAGCCCCCAACCTCCTAAAGTTCAACAAAAAACAGTCACTCAAAAAATATATTTATCCAGTGCTCTATACTAAGTCTTGAATAACTGTGTGAAAATTTTTAAAAGAGACTAACACAATTATTCAAGACGTAATATAGAACACAGGATAAATATATTTTTTTGAGTGACTGTTTTTTGTTGCACTTTAGGAGGTTGGGGGCTGTCAATGATTATAAAATTGTCACGTCTTTAGGCTCATCACTGATGTGATTGAAATTGCTTTAGTGACTGGATGAGACGTCCCCTTAATAAGCAGCAGCACTGTATGCTGTTGGTGCCTCCACCAACTAGAGGTTGTGAATGTTACATAGTACAGAGGTGGAACACTGCCATATAGTACTTTTTTTGATTATTTATCTTAGAAATAAGCAGTGGATTTTCCCAAGTCCATCTTAATAATGGTTTATGGACTTTTCTTTTAGGAAATTATCCAAACCTTTTATAAAATCCGCTAAGCTAACTTCTTTTACCACATTCTCTGGCAACGAATTCCAGAGTTTAATTACACATTGAGTAAGGAAATATTTTCTCCGATTTGTTTTAAATTTACTACTTTGTAGCTTTATTATGTGCCCCCTAGTCCTAGTATTTTTGGAACAAGTAAACAAACGATTCACGTCTACCTGTTCCACTCTGCTCATTATTTTATATACCTCTATTATATCTCCCCTTAGCCATCTTTCCTCCAAGCTGAAGAGCCCTAGTCACTTCAGCCTTTCCTCATAGGGAAGTCATCCCATCCCCTTTACCATTTTTGTCACCTTTCTCTGTACCTTTTCTAATTCCACAATATCTTTTTTGAGATGCAGTGACCAGAAATGCACACAGTATTCAAGGTGTGGTCGCACCATGGAGCAATGCAAAGGCATTATAACATCCTCATTTTTGTTTTCCATTCCTTTCCTAATAATACCTAATATTCTGTTTGCTTTCTTCATTGCTGCTGCACACTGAGCAGAAGGTTTCAATGTATCATCAACAATGACACCTAGATCCTTTTCCTGGTCCCAAAGTGGCACTGCTGATACTGACCAGGCATGTCATGCTCAGTTTGGAGAAACTGCTGGCAGGAGGAAAGCCTGCTTCTTTCTGCTGGTGAATATTCGGATCTTTAGTGAAGAGACTGTGGTTCAGTGTCATCTTGGAGATTTAGAGGCTCTTCTGTCATTTAAGTGGTGGCAGAGGGGAGGGTCTGGGCCTGGAAGCCTTTCTTATTATTCCCAGGGAGGGCTTGGAGGCTGGTTAACCTGAGAAACACTGAGCTGCCCAAAGCAGCACCATTAATATGTGTGTGTGCTGTCTTTAACACTGCCATGTTGTGCATCTTATTAGCGTAGGGTATAAGCATATTGGAGTGGAGGAACAACTTAATGGTTAATGCAGTCAGCTGAGACCCTGGGGAACTGGGTTCAGTTCTCACTGCAGTTCCTTGTGACCCTTGCAAGTCACTTAACCCCTCCATTGCTTCAGGTACAAAATAAAATTAGACTGTGAACCCACTGTGGTTGTAACACAGAAAAGTACTGTATCAAATCCATTACCCCAATATTAAAATCAGTGGATAACACACTTTGTTTGCTTTAATGTGGGTAGTACATGAATAAGAGAATAAGCAAAAAGATGCATAAAAGGATGTCCAAATGGAACCGGGTAGCGTGCGGTTCTGCCTGATTACCACCGGGTTAGTGTTGCACTAAAAAAATACAGAACAATTTTCTGTAACTTGGCAAATGATATGCGCTTGGGCTGAACTTACCACTGGCGCCTGCGTTGGGCCGACAGTTGTTCCGGATTAGCGTGTGGTAAGCCTGAATTGGGCTTACCGCCGAATTGTAAAAGGGTCCAAAAGAGCTTTACTGTTGGCTGCGAGCGAGTACTGCATGTTAATCCGAGTGTAGGAATGCTCCCGCTAGATGCCATGTTAAATTTGCTGCTATCACATGGTACAATCCTGCGTTAGGTCGCAGTAACAGCAAATATTACCGCGGTTATGTAGAAGGGATCCACTGTATTTTGAAAAGAGGCAAAAACAGTACAGTCTCCATTATCTGACCTTCACTAATCTGACTATCTGGCATATCTGACAGATCCCCCCCCCCCCCCCCACCCATGACATCATTGCATTGCCATTAAGAAGTGTGCTGGTTATCTTCCTGTTTTCCGGCTTCACGCTGGCAGCGCTATAGAAATGCTAAGTAGTAGTAGTAGTAGTTCACACGATGCTGGTTAGTGTTAATAAACAATACAGTATTTTAAATACAGATACCCTATGTCTGTTCTTTATGCATAATGTGTTCCATGCATTTTTTAAAGGGATTACCATTGTTTTTCGTATTACCCAACTTTTCACTTATCCGACAATGGCTCGGTCCCATTCACGTTGGATAATCGAGACCGTACTGTATTAAGGAAACAGCTTCTGAAGAAAAAAACTGCACAGATTTTCTAACTCTGTTACTGTATACAAATAGATCAGAATTTAATCTGATGTTTCTCACCGCAAAGTTTCTTAGGCATTTAAAACTAATCTAGTTCAATTAAAAGAGTGGGGACAACATTATAATACATTCTCTTAGAGTGCACACGGGGGGCAGATGAAAGAAGAGGAAAGAACGGAGACTTCCATGCCTCGCTTTCATGGAGTATTCTGTCCTATTGTCAAGAGTTCTAGAAGCTGTGTTATGCTTTTCAAGTCATGTGAGGGGTCTAGTGAAACAAATTTATTTTTTTTTATTAAAGCTTTTGAGTAGATTGGGGTTTTTTTCTTTCTGATAATAATTTTAGGTCAATGATCTTTTCTCATATCACCCCGTTATTTGATTACTGTAATGCTCTGCTTCTGGGAGTTCTGGGATATTTGGTGTGTCCCCTTCAGATGGCACAAAATGCCTTAGCAAGGTTAATGACTAGAACAAGTAAATTTGATCACATCACTCCAGCTTTGATTGAACTTCACTGGCTACCAATTAAATGCGTACAGAGTTTAAGATCTTGACATTGATCTATAAATGTGTAGATGATATGGCAACTATTTCCTTGGCAACTTTGTTAAGAATATACTGCCCCAAAAGGTCCCGCCATTCAAACAATAAATCATTGCTTGATGTACCATCTGTGAAATATGTACGACTGGATGATTACAGATCGAGAATGTTCTATGTGGAAGGGGCAAGACTATGGAACCAGCTTCCAGACCAGATTCATACATTGAAGACCTATGGCCAATTTTGACAATATATAAAGGCATTATTGTTTAAGGAGGCCTTTGGTACTGAACTGGAAGCTTGATGGTTATGTATTGATGATATCTGTTGTTCACCATATCAGTTTTGATTTGCTGGAGAGCAATAGTCGAGAAGTATATGTCTGTGTAATATGTATGCATTGCTTGTAAATTGCCTAGAATGTTTGATAGTGCAGTATATAAGCTGTGAAATAAATAAATAAGTGCTGGAGAAAATTGTATTCTGATAGGTTGTCATATCTTCTATTGGATCAATGGGAGAATTGTCTAGCATGCAGATGCACATGGGCTTCTGAGACTACCCACAGGTCCCATCTTCAGTTGGGTCTATAAAACTCAGGATGCTACTGCACAGACGTCAACAAAGTGGTCTCTGTGGCAAAACTCTTTGGTCATTTTCATATTGGGTCCTTAGAAGGTAGTATGCTCTCCCTGCATTTCTATAGTGTGTATCTGGGTCAGGTCTTTCTGGACTCTGTGTGAGAAAAAGGCAAGTCGACAGGGCTATTTTGAAGGGATTACACATTGCTATTTGCAGCATTCAGTTATACATCATGGCTGATCCCATGCTGTCCAGAGGAATTAACTTCCTGTCACTGGGCAAAATTAGGACATGTAAGAGCAATGATTTCATTTTAACATCTCAGGGCAAAATGCCATGGAATACACAATACTGTACTATGTCACATTGTTACAAAAGAATACTACAAAGGGAAGCAACAAAGCCCATGTCATAAAGTGTAACTACAAAGTGGACTAAATGTTAACACACAAGAAATGCCTTCCACATCAACCTCCTGCTAAAATTACACTACAGATTTTACAGAAAAGGTTTGTAAAGCACAAGAGGAATTCTAATTTCCATTCAAGTGGAAACAATAGTTACAGATTTTCCCCTCTAGAATCAAATAGGTTTCTTGTTAAAATACAGTAAAGATTGATCATGGAGGGAGGTGGGGGGGGGGGGGGGGGGAG